>NC_135196.1:0-62500 GCF_050948175.1 Xylocopa sonorina | reverse complement strand
AAGTTACCTGTTATTATTTTTAGTTATAATTTAATTACTTTACGCTATTTAATTACGGATTTTCTTTCTTTTCTGTGTTGTATCAATCGTTAATTTGATATACTTACTATAATTACTTAACTATTGTTTGTTTAAAGCTTCGTGGACTTATACCATACAAGTTTTAGTTGTAATTTTATGTGATTTACGCTCTTACTTGTGTATTTAGTAGATTAGTGTAATCTATACTATTTCTATTGTTAATTATCATACAATGCGTCATTTCTCGTGATGTATTCATAATTTAATTGTTTATATCATAGGACGGGACAAGATTACCAACCTCCGACCGTTCCTACTATATATTTTTTTTTACAAACTAAGTAGTTTATCCTATCACGCACTTGTGTGCATGTTAGAGGAAAATTCTCTCTTTTTTTTTTTTTTTTTTTTTTTTTTTTTTTTTTTTTTTTAAGTTTTTTGGAAAAATTTTCCTCCACCATACTTCGTTAGTCGACTTATTTTTCGCGTCTACGTCGATCCAGCCTATACAGATTTTAGATTTTTTTTACTTTCATATAAAAGTTATTTGTTCATTTTTGTTCACTACTCGCGATTTGTTCTAACCCGTCACTATATTTTGAAATGTCCTCCTTTTTTTGCATGACTCGCTCCGGTTGGACCCGACAGGCGCCCGCCGCATCTTATTGATGTTTTGGCAAGCGCGTGACCTTGGTCCAGCCGGAGCGAGTCTTTGCGCCACCGTAGTTGGGGAATGTTTATTAATCCAGCACTCCCCATGCCAATTACGGAGGCGCGTACCTAACCTAACCTAACCTAACCTAACCTAACCTAACCTAACCTAACCTAACCTAACCTAACCTAACCTAACCTAACCTAACCTAACCTAACCTAACCTAACCTAACCTAACCTAACCTAACCTAACCTAACCTAACCTAACCTAACCTAACCTAACCTAACCTAACCTACCTATCGTATCAATAGTGTCCTAATGCTTCTGAAAACGCGATATCGCATCTCATTTCTATGTTTCATGGTAAGAAATAATATGATTTGCTAAGTGTTATGTATTCCTCGTCTACACTTCAAATGAATGTAAATGCGACACTTCCTTGCAAGGAGATAGCGTTTGCAGATGTCTACCTATCGTAGCAATTGTGTTCTAATGCTTCTTAAAACGCGATATCGCATCTCATTTCTATGTTTCATGGTAAGAAATAATATGATTTGCTAAGTGTTATGTATTCCTCGTCTACACTTCAAATGAATGTAAATGCGACACTTCCTTGCAAGGAGATAGCGTTTGCAGATGTCTACCTATCGTAGCAATTGTGTTCTAATGCTTCTTAAAACGCGATATCGCATCTCATTTCTATGTTTCATGGTAAGATATAATATGATTTCCGAAGTGTTATGTATTCCTCGTCTACACTTCAAATGAATGATAATGCGACACTTCCTTGCACGGAAATAGCGTTTGCAGATGTCTACGTATCGTAGCAATAGAGTTCTTATGGATCTTAAAACGCGATATTGCACCTCATTTCTATGTTTCATGGTAAGATATAATATGATTTGCGAAGAGTTATGTATTCCTCGTCTACACTTCAAATGAATGTGAATGCGACACTTCCTTGCAAGGAAATAGCGTTCGCAGATGTCTACGTATCGTAGCAATAGAGTTCTCATGCTTCTTAAAACGCGATATCGCATCTCATTTCTATGTTTCATGGTAAGATATAATATGATTTGCGATGTGTCATGTATTCCTCGTCTACACTTCAAATGAATGTAAATGCGACACTTCCTTGCTAGGAAATAGCGTTTGCAGATGTCTAGGTATCGTAGCAATAGATTTCTAATGCTTCTTAAAACGCGATATCGCATCTCATTTCTATGTTTCATGGTAAGATATAATATGATTTGCGAAGTGTCATGTATTCCTCGTCTACACTTCAAATGAATGTATATGCGACACTTCCTTGCAAGGAAATAGCGTTTGCAAATGTCTACGTATCGTAGGGATAGAGTTCTAATTCTTCTTAAAACGTGATATCGTATCTCATTTCTATGTTTCATGGTAAGATATAATATGATTGGCGAAGTGTTATGTATTCCTCGCCTACAATTCAAATGATGTAAATGCGACACTTCCTTGCTAGGAAATAGCGTCTGCAGATGTCTAGGTATCGTAGCAATAGAGTTCTAATGCTTCTTAAAACGCGATATCGCATCTCATTTCTATGTTTTCATGGTAAGATATAATATGATTTGTGAAGTGTTATGTATTCCTCGTCTACACTTCAAATGAATGTATATACGACACTTCCTTGCAAGGAAATAGCGTTTGCAAATGTCTACCTATCGTATCAATAGTGTCCTAATGCTTCTGAAAACGCGATATCGCATCTCATTTCTGTGTTCATGGTAAGAAATAATATGATTTGCTAAGTGTTATGTATTCCTCGTCTACACTTCAAATGAATGTAAATGCGACACTTCCTTGCCAGGAAATAGCGTCTGCAGATGTCTAGGTATCGTAGCAATGGAGTTCTAATGCTTCTTAAAACGCGATATCGCATCTCATTTCTATGTTTCATGGTAAGATATAATATGATTTGCGAAGTGTTATGTATTCCTCGTCTACACTTCAAATGAATGTAAATGCGACACTTCCTTGCAAGGAGATAGCGTTTGCAGATGTCTACCTATCGTAGCAATAGTGTTCTAATGCTTCTTAAAACGCGATATCGCATCTCATTTCTATGTTTCATGGTAAGATATAATATGATTTGCGAAGTGCTATGTATTCCTCGTCTACACTTCCAATGAATGTAAATGCGACACTTCCTTGCAAGGAAATAGCGTTTGCAGATGTCTACGCATCGTAGCAATAGATTTCTAATGCTTCTTAAAACGCGATATCGCATCTCATTTCTATGTTTGATGGTAAGATATAATATGATTTGCGAAGTGTCATGTATTCCTCGTCTACACTTCAAATGAATGTATATGCGACACTTCCTTGCAAGGAAATAGCGTTTGCAAATGTCTACGTATCGTAGGGATAGAGTTCTAATGCTTCTTAAAACGTGATATCGTACCTCATTTCTATGTTTCATGGTAAGATATAATATGATTGGCGAAGTGTTATGTATTCCTTGCCTACACTTCAAATGAATGTAAATGCGACACTTCCTTGCTAGGAAATAGCGTTTGCAGATGTCTACGTATCGTAGAAATAGATTTCTAATGCTTCTGAAAACGCGATATCGCACCTCATTTCTATGTTTCATGGTAAGAAATAATATGATTTGCTAAGTGTTATGTATTCCTCGTCTACACTTCAAATGAATGTAAATGCGACACTTCCTTGCAAGGAGATATCGTTTGCAGATGTCTACCTATCGTAGCAATAGTGTTCTAATGCTTCTTAAAACGCGATATCGCATCTCATTTCTATGTTTCATGGTAAGATATAATATGATTTCCGAAGTGTTATGTATTCCTCGTCTACACTTCAAATGAATGATAATGCGACACTTCCTTGCACGGAAATAGCGTTTGCAGATGTCTACGTATCGTAGCAATAGAGTTCTAATGCTTCTTAAAACGCGATATCGCATCTCATTTCTATGTTTCATGGTAAGATATAATATGATTTCCGAAGTGTTATGTATTCCTCGTCTACACTTCAGATGAATGATAATGCGACACTTCCTTGCACGGAAATAGCGTTTGCAGATGTCTACGTATCGTAGCAATAGAGTTCTTATGGTTCTTAAAACGCGATATTGCACCTCATTTCTATGTTTCATGGTAAGATATAATATGATTTGCGAAGAGTTATGTATTCCTCGTCTACACTTCAAATGAATGTGAATGCGACACTTCCTTGCAAGGAAATAGCGTTCGCAGATGTCTACGTATCGTAGCAATAGAGTTCTTATGCTTCTTAAAACGCGATATCGCATCTCATTTCTATGTTTCATGGTAAGAAATAATATGATTTGCTAAGTGTTATGTATTCCTCGTCTACACTTCAAATGAATGTAAATGCGACACTTCCTTGCAAGGAGATAGCGTTTGCAGATGTCTACCTATCGTAGCAATAGTGTTCTAATGCTTCTTAAAACGCGATATCGCATCTCATTTCTATGTTTCATGGTAAGATATAATATGATTTCCGAAGTGTTATGTATTCCTCGTCTACACTTCAAATGAATGATAATGCGACACTTCCTTGCACGGAAATAGCGTTTGCAGATGTCTACGTATCGTAGCAATAGAGTTCTTATGGTTCTTAAAACGCGATATTGCACCTCATTTCTATGTTTCATGGTAAGATATAATATGATTTGCGAAGAGTTATGTATTCCTCGTCTACACTTCAAATGAATGTGAATGCGACACTTCCTTGCAAGGAAATAGCGTTCGCAGATGTCTACGTATCGTAGCAATAGAGTTCTCATGCTTCTTAAAACGCGATATCGCATCTCATTTCTATGTTTCATGGTAAGATATAATATGATTTGCGATGTGTCATGTATTCCTCGTCTACACTTCAAATGAATGTAAATGCGACACTTCCTTGCTAGGAAATAGCGTTTGCAGATGTCTCGGTATCGTAGCAATAGATTTCTAATGCTTCTTAAAACGCGATATCGCATCTCATTTCTATGTTTCATGGTAAGATATAATATGATTTGCGAAGTGTCATGTATTCCTCGTCTACACTTCAAATGAATGTATATGCGACACTTCCTTGCAAGGAAATAGCGTTTGCAAATGTCTACGTATCGTAGGGATAGAGTTCTAATTCTTCTTAAAACGTGATATCGTATCTCATTTCTATGTTTCATGGTAAGATATAATATGATTGGCGAAGTGTTATGTATTCCTCGCCTACACTTCAAATGAATGTAAATGCGACACTTCCTTGCTAGGAAATAGCGTCTGCAGATGTCTAGGTATCGTAGCAATAGAGTTCTAATGCTTCTTAAAACGCGATATCGCATCTCATTTCTATGTTTCATGGTAAGATATAATATGATTTGTGAAGTGTTATGTATTCCTCGTCTACACTTCAAATGAATGTATATGCGACACTTCCTTGCAAGGAAATAGCGTTTGCAGATGTCTACCTATCGTAGCAATAGTGTTCTAATGCTTCTTAAAACGCGATATCGCATCTCATTTCTATGTTTCATGGTAAGATATAATATGACTTGCGAAGTGTCATGTATTCCTCGTCTACACTTCAAATGAATGTAATTGCGACACTTCCTTGCAAGGAAATAGCTTTTGCAGATGTCTACGCATCGTAGCAATAGATTTCTAATGCTTCTTAAAACGCGATATCGCATCTCATTTCTATGTTTCATGGTAAGATATAATATGATTTGCGATGTGTCATGTATTCCTCGTCTACACTTCAAATGAATGTAAATGCGACACTTCCTTGCTAGGAAATAGCGTTTGCAGATGTCTACGTATCGTAGCAATAGTGTTCTTATGATTCTTAAAACGCGATATCGCATCTCATTTCTATGTTTCATGGTAAGATATTATATGATTTGCGAAGTGCTATGTATTCCTCGTCTACACTTCAAATGAATGTAAATGCGACACTGCCTTGCAAGGAAATAGCGTTTGCAGATGTCTACGGATCGTAGCAATGGATTTCTAATGCTTCTTAAAACGCGATATCGCATCTCATTCCTATGTTTCATGGTAAGATATAATATGATTTGCGATGTGTCATGTATTCCTCGTCCACACTTCAAATGAATGTAAATGCGAAACTTCCTTCCAGGAAATAGCGTTTGCAGATGTCTAGCTATCGTAGCAATAGAGTTCTAATGCTTCTTAAAACGCGATATCGCATCTCTTTTCTATGTTTCATGGTAAGATATAATATGATTTGCGAAGTGTCATGTATTCCTCGTCTACACTACAAATGAATGTATATGCGACACTTCCTTGCTAGGAAATAGCGTCTGCAGATGTCTAGGTATCGTAGCAATAGAGTTCTAATGCTTCTTAAAACGCGATATCGCATCTCATTTCTATGTTTCATGGTAAGATATAATATGATTTGCGAAGTGTTATGTATTCCTAGTCTACACTTCAAATGAATGTAAATGCGACACTTCCTTGCAAGGAAATAGCGTTTGCAGATGTCCAAGTATCGTAGCAATAGTGTTCTTATGATCCTTAAAACGCAATATCGCATCTCATTTCTATGTTTCATGGTAAGATATAATATGATTTGCGAAGTGCTATGTATTCCTCGTCTACACTTCAAATGAATGTAATTGCGACACTTCCTTGCAAGGAAATAGCGTTTGCAGATGTCTACGCATTGTAGCAATAGATTTCTAATGCTTCTTAAAACGCGATATCGCATCTCATTTCTGTGTTTCATGGTAAGATATAATATGATTTGCGATGTGTCATGTATTCCTCGTCTACACTTCAAATGAATGTAAATGCGACACTTCCTTGCTAGGAAATAGAGTTTGCAGATGTCTAGGTATCGTAGCAATAGAGTTCTAATGCTTCTTAAAACGCGATATCGCATCTCATTTCTATGTTTCATGGTAAGATATAATATGATTTGCGAAGTGTTATGTATTCCTAGTCTACACTTCAAATGAATGTAAATGCGACACTTCCTTGCAAGGAAATAGCGTTTGCAGATGTCCAAGTATCGTAGCAATAGTGTTCTTATGATCCTTAAAACGCAATATCGCATCTCATTTCTATGTTTCATGGTAAGATATAATATGATTTGCGAAGTGCTATGTATTCCTCGTCTACACTTCAAATGAATGTAATTGCGACACTTCCTTGCAAGGAAATAGCGTTTGCAGATGTCTACGCATTGTAGCAATAGATTTCTAATGCTTCTTAAAACGCGATATCGCATCTCATTTCTGTGTTTCATGGTAAGATATAATATGATTTGCGATGTGTCATGTATTCCTCGTCTACACTTCAAATGAATGTAAATGCGACACTTCCTTGCTAGGAAATAGAGTTTGCAGATGTCTAGGTATCGTAGCAATAGAATTCTAATGCTTCCTAAAACGCGATATCGCATCTCATTTCTATGTCTCATGGTAAGATATAATATGATTTGCGAAGTTTTATGTATTCCTCGTCTACACTTCAAATGAATGTAAATGCGACACTTCCTTGCAAGGAAATAGCGTTTGCAGATGTCTACGTATCGTAGCAATAGTGTTCTTATGATTCTTAAAACGCGATATCGCATCTCATTTCTATGTTTCATGGTAAGATATTATATGATTTGCGAAGTGCTATGTATTCCTCGTCTACACTTCAAATGAATGTAAATGCGACACTGCCTTGCAAGGAAATTGCGTTTGCAGATGTTTACGAATCGTAGCAATAGATTTCTAATGCTTCTTAAAACGCGATATCGCATCTCATTTCTATGTTTCATGGTAAGATATAATATGATTTGCGATGTGTCATGTATTCCTCGTCCACACTTCAAATGAATGTAAATGCGACACTTCCTTGCTAGGAAATAGCGTTTGCAGATGTCTAGCTATCGTAGCAATAGAGTTCTAATGCTTCTTAAAACGCGATATCGCATCTCTTTTCTATGTTTCATGGTAAGATATAATATGATTTGCGAAGTGTCATGTTATCCTCGTCTACACTTCAAATGAATGTATATGCGACACTTCCTTGCACGGAAATAGCGTTTGCAGATGTCTACGTATCGTAGTAATAGATTTATAGTGCTTCTTAAAATGCGATATCGCATCTCACATGTATGATTCATGATGAGATATAATATTCATTGCGAAGCGTCATGTATACCTCGTATTCACTTCAAAAGAATGTAAATGCGAAACTTCCATGCAAGGAAATAGCGTTTGCAGATGTCTACGCATCGTAGCAATAGAGTTCTAATGCTTCTCAAAACGCGATATCGCAACTCATTCCTATGTTTCATGATAAGATATAATATTCATTGCGAAGTGTCATGTGTACCTCTATTTCACTTCACAAGAATGTAAATGCGACACTTCCACGCTAGGAAATAGCGTTTGCAGATGTCCACGTATCGTAGCAATAGAGTTCTAATGCTTCTTAAAACGCAATATCGCATCTCACTTCTATGTTTCATGATAAGATATAATATTCATTGCGAATTGTCATGTATACCTCGATTTCACTTCACATGAATGTAAATGCGACACTTCCATGCTAGCAAATAGAGTTTGCAGATGTCTACGTATCGTAGCAATAGAGTTCTAATGCTTCTTAGAACGCGATATCGCATCTTACTCGTATGTTTCATGATAAGATATAATATTCGTTGCGAAGTGTCATGTATACCTCGATTTCACTTCACAAGAATGTAAATGCGACACTTCCATGCTAGGAAATAGCGCTTGCAGATGTCTACGTATCGTAGCAATAGAGTTCTAGTGCTTCTTAAAACGCGATATCGCATCTCACATCTGTGTTTCATGATAAGATATAATATTCATTGCGAAGCGTCATGTATACCTTGTATTCACTTCAAAATAATGTAAATGCGAAACTTCCGTACTGGGAACTAGCGTTTGCAGGTGTCTACGTACCGTAGCGATAGAGCTCTAATGCTTCTTAAAACGCCATATCGCATCTCACTTCTATGTTTCATGATAAGATATAATATTCATTGCGAAGTGTCATGTATACCTCGATTTCACTTTACAAGAATGTAAATGCGACACTTCCATGCTAGGAAATAACGTTTGCAGATATGTACGTATAGTAGCAATAGAGTTCTAATGCTTCTCAAAACGCGATATCGCATATCATTCCTATTTTTCATTATAAGATATAATACACATATTGAAGTTTCATGTACACCTCGTATTCACTTCAAAAGAATGTAAATGTGACACTTCCATGCTGGGAAATAGCATTTGCAGATGTCAAAGTATCGTAGCAATAGAGTTCTAATGCTTCTCAAAACGCGATATCGCAGCTCATTCCTATGTTTCATGATAAGATATAATATTCATTGCGAAGTGTCATGTATTCGTCGATTTCGCTTCACAAGAATGTAAATGTGACACTTCCTTGCTAGGAAATATTGTTTGCAGATGTCTGCGTATCGCAGCAATAGAGCAAGTAATACTTCTTAAAACGAGTTGTGACATTTCATTTCTATGTATCGTAATAAGATGTAATATTCATTGTGGAGTATTATGTATACCTCGTACTCACTTCAAAAGGATGTAAGTGCGACACTTCCATGCTAGGAAATAGCGTTTGCAGATGTCTACGTATCGTAGCAATAGAGTTCTAGTGCTTCTTAAAACGCGAAATCGGATCTCACTTCTATGTTTCATGATAAGATATAATATTCATTGCGAAGTGTCATGTATACCTCGTACTCACATCACAAGAATGTAAATGCGACACTTCCATGCTAGGAAATAGCGTTTGCAGATGTCTACGTATCGTAGTAATAGATTTCTAGTGCTTCTTAAAACGCGATATCGCATCTCACATCTATGACTCATGATGAGATACAACATTCATTGCGAAGTGTCACGTATACCTCGATTTCACTTCACAAGAATGTATATGCGACACTTCCTTGCAAGGAAATATTGTTTGCAGATGTCTACGTATCGTAGCAATAGAGTTCTAATGCTTCGTAAAACGCGATATCGCATCTCACATCTATGTTTCATGATAAGATATAATATTCATTGCGAAGTGTCATGTATACCTCGATTTCACTTCACAAGAATGTAAATGCGACACTTCCATGCTAGGAAATAGCGCTTGCAGATGTCTACGTATCGTAGCAATAGAGTTCTAGTGCTTCTTAAAACGCGATATCGCATCTCACATCTGTGTTTCATGATAAGATATAATATTCATTGCGAAGCGTCATGTATACCTCGTATTCACTTCAAAATAATGTAAATGCGAAACTTCCGTACTGGGAACTAGCGATTGCAGATGTCTACGTACCGTAGCGATAGAGCTCTAATGCTTCTTAAAACGCCATATCGCATCTCACTTCTATGATTCATGATAAGATATAATATTCATTGCGAAGTGTCATGTATACCTCGATTTCACTTTACAAGAATGTAAATGCGACACTTCCATGCTAGGAAATAACGTTTGCAGATATGTACGTATAGTAGCAATAGAGATCTAATGCTTCTCAAAACGCGATATCGCATATCATTCCTATTTTTCATTATAAGATATAATACACATATTGAAGTTTCATGTATACCTCGTATTCACTTCAAAAGAATGTAAATGCGACACTTCCATGCTGGGAAATAGCATTTGCAGATGTCAAAGTATCGTAGCAATAGAGTTCTAATGCTTCTCAAAACGCGATATCGCATCTCACTTCTATGTTTCATTATAAGATGTGATATTCATTGCGAAGTATCATGTATATCTCGTATTCACTTCAAAAGAATGTAAATGCGACACTTCCTTGCTAGGAAATAACGTTTGCAGATATGTACGTATCGTAGCAATAGAGTTCTAATGCTTCTCAAAACGCGATATCGCAACTCATTCCAATGTTTCATGATAAGATATAATATTCATTGCGAAGTGTCATGTACATCTCGTTTTCACTTCAAAAGAATGTAAATGCGAAACTTCCATGCTAGGAAATAGCGTTTGCAGATGTCTACGTATCGTAGTAATAGATTTATAGTGCTTCTTAAAACGCGATATCGCATCTCACATCTATGTTTCATGATGAGATATAATATTCATTGCGAAGCGTCATGTATACCTCGTATTCACTTCAAAAGAATGTAAATGCTAAACTTCCATGATAGGAAATAGCGTTTGCAGATGTCTACGTATCGTAGCAATAGAGTTCTAATGCTTCTTAAAACGCCATATCGCATCTCACTTCTATGTTTCATGATAAGATATAATATTCATTGCGAAGTGTCATGTATACCTCGTGTTCACTTCAAACGAATGTAAATGCAACACTTCCATGCTAGGAAATAGCGTTTGCAGATGTCTACGTATCGTAGTAATAGATTTATAGTGCTTCTTAAAATGCGATATCGCATCTCACATGTATGATTCATGATGAGATATAATATTCATTGCGAAGCGTCATGTATACCTCGTATTCACTTCAAAAGAATGTAAATGCGAAACTTCCATGCAAGGAAATAGCGTTTGCAGATGTCTACGCATCGTAGCAATAGAGTTCTAATGCTTCTCAAAACGCGATATCGCAACTCATTCCTATGTTTCATGATAAGATATAATATTCATTGCGAAGTGTCATGTGTACCTCTATTTCACTTCACAAGAATGTAAATGCGACACTTCCACGCTAGGAAATAGCGTTTGCAGATGTCCACGTATCGTAGCAATAGAGTTCTAATGCTTCTTAAAACGCAATATCGCATCTCACTTCTATGTTTCATGATAAGATATAATATTCATTGCGAATTGTCATGTATACCTCGATTTCACTTCACATGAATGTAAATGCGACACTTCCATGCTAGCAAATAGAGTTTGCAGATGTCTACGTATCGTAGCAATAGAGTTCTAATGCTTCTTAGAACGCGATATCGCATCTTACTCGTATGTTTCATGATAAGATATAATATTCGTTGCGAAGTGTCATGTATACCTCGATTTCACTTCACAAGAATGTAAATGCGACACTTCCATGCTAGGAAATAGCGCTTGCAGATGTCTACGTATCGTAGCAATAGAGTTCTAGTGCTTCTTAAAACGCGATATCGCATCTCACATCTGTGTTTCATGATAAGATATAATATTCATTGCGAAGCGTCATGTATACCTTGTATTCACTTCAAAATAATGTAAATGCGAAACTTCCGTACTGGGAACTAGCGTTTGCAGGTGTCTACGTACCGTAGCGATAGAGCTCTAATGCTTCTTAAAACGCCATATCGCATCTCACTTCTATGTTTCATGATAAGATATAATATTCATTGCGAAGTGTCATGTATACCTCGATTTCACTTTACAAGAATGTAAATGCGACACTTCCATGCTAGGAAATAACGTTTGCAGATATGTACGTATAGTAGCAATAGAGTTCTAATGCTTCTCAAAACGCGATATCGCATATCATTCCTATTTTTCATTATAAGATATAATACACATATTGAAGTTTCATGTACACCTCGTATTCACTTCAAAAGAATGTAAATGTGACACTTCCATGCTGGGAAATAGCATTTGCAGATGTCAAAGTATCGTAGCAATAGAGTTCTAATGCTTCTCAAAACGCGATATCGCAGCTCATTCCTATGTTTCATGATAAGATATAATATTCATTGCGAAGTGTCATGTATTCGTCGATTTCGCTTCACAAGAATGTAAATGTGACACTTCCTTGCTAGGAAATATTGTTTGCAGATGTCTGCGTATCGCAGCAATAGAGCAAGTAATACTTCTTAAAACGAGATGTGGCATTTCATTTCTATGTATCGTAGTAAGATGTAATATTCATTGTGGAGTATTATGTATACCTCGTACTCACTTCAAAAGGATGTAAGTGCGACACTTCCATGCTAGGAAATAGCGTTTGCAGATGTCTACGTATCGTAGCAATAGAGTTCTAGTGCTTCTTAAAACGCGAAATCGGATCTCACTTCTATGTTTCATGATAAGATATAATATTCATTGCGAAGTGTCATGTATACCTCGTACTCACATCACAAGAATGTAAATGCGACACTTCCATGCTAGGAAATAGCGTTTGCAGATGTCTACGTATCGTAGTAATAGATTTCTAGTGCTTCTTAAAACGCGATATCGCATCTCACATCTATGACTCATGATGAGATACAACATTCATTGCGAAGTGTCACGTATACCTCGATTTCACTTCACAAGAATGTATATGCGACACTTCCTTGCAAGGAAATATTGTTTGCAGATGTCTACGTATCGTAGCAATAGAGTTCTAATGCTTCGTAAAACGCGATATCGCATCTCACATCTATGTTTCATGATAAGATATAATATTCATTGCGAAGTGTCATGTATACCTCGTGTTCACTTCAAACGAATGTAAATGCGACACTTCCATGCTAGGAAATAGCGCTTGCAGATGTCTACGTATCGTAGCAATAGAGTTCTAGTGCTTCTTAAAACGCGATATCGCATCTCACATCTGTGTTTCATGATAAGATATAATATTCATTGCGAAGCGTCATGTATACCTCGTATTCACTTCAAAATAATGTAAATGCGAAACTTCCGTACTGGGAACTAGCGATTGCAGATGTCTACGTACCGTAGCGATAGAGCTCTAATGCTTCTTAAAACGCCATATCGCATCTCACTTCTATGTTTCATGATAAGATATAATATTCATTGCGAAGTGTCATGTATACCTCGATTTCACTTTACAAGAATGTAAATGCGACACTTCCATGCTAGGAAATAACGTTTGCAGATATGTACGTATAGTAGCAATAGAGATCTAATGCTTCTCAAAACGCGATATCGCATATCATTCCTATTTTTCATTATAAGATATAATACACATATTGAAGTTTCATGTATACCTCGTATTCACTTCAAAAGAATGTAAATGCGACACTTCCATGCTGGGAAATAGCATTTGCAGATGTCAAAGTATCGTAGCAATAGAGTTCTAATGCTTCTCAAAACGCGATATCGCATCTCACTTCTATGTTTCATTATAAGATGTGATATTCATTGCGAAGTATCATGTATATCTCGTATTCACTTCAAAAGAATGTAAATGCGACACTTCCTTGCTAGGAAATAACGTTTGCAGATATGTACGTATCGTAGCAATAGAGTTCTAATGCTTCTCAAAACGCGATATCGCAACTCATTCCAATGTTTCATGATAAGATATAATATTCATTGCGAAGTGTCATGTACATCTCGTTTTCACTTCAAAAGAATGTAAATGCGAAACTTCCATGCTAGGAAATAGCGTTTGCAGATGTCTACGTATCGTAGTAATAGATTTATAGTGCTTCTTAAAACGCGATATCGCATCTCACATCTATGTTTCATGATGAGATATAATATTCATTGCGAAGCGTCATGTATACCTCGTATTCACTTCAAAAGAATGTAAATGCTAAACTTCCATGATAGGAAATAGCGTTTGCAGATGTCTACGTATCGTAGCAATAGAGTTCTAATGCTTCTTAAAACGCCATATCGCATCTCACTTCTATGTTTCATGATAAGATATAATATTCATTGCGAAGTGTCATGTATACCTCGTGTTCACTTCAAACGAATGTAAATGCAACACTTCCATGCTAGGAAATAGCGTTTGCAGATGTCTACGTATCGTAGTAATAGATTTATAGTGCTTCTTAAAATGCGATATCGCATCTCACATGTATGATTCATGATGAGATATAATATTCATTGCGAAGCGTCATGTATACCTCGTATTCACTTCAAAAGAATGTAAATGCGAAACTTCCATGCAAGGAAATAGCGTTTGCAGATGTCTACGCATCGTAGCAATAGAGTTCTAATGCTTCTCAAAACGCGATATCGCAACTCATTCCTATGTTTCATGATAAGATATAATATTCATTGCGAAGTGTCATGTGTACCTCTATTTCACTTCACAAGAATGTAAATGCGACACTTCCACGCTAGGAAATAGCGTTTGCAGATGTCCACGTATCGTAGCAATAGAGTTCTAATGCTTCTTAAAACGCAATATCGCATCTCACTTCTATGTTTCATGATAAGATATAATATTCATTGCGAATTGTCATGTATACCTCGATTTCACTTCACATGAATGTAAATGCGACACTTCCATGCTAGCAAATAGAGTTTGCAGATGTCTACGTATCGTAGCAATAGAGTTCTAATGCTTCTTAGAACGCGATATCGCATCTTACTCGTATGTTTCATGATAAGATATAGTATTCATTGCGAAGTGTCATGTATACCTCGGTTTCACTTCAAAAGAATGTCAATGCTAAACTTCCATGATAGGAAATAGCGTTTTCAGATGTCTACGTATCGTAGCAATAGAGTTCTAATGCCTCTTAAAACGCCATATCGCATCTCACATCTATGTTTCACGATAAGATATAATATTCATTGCGAAGTGTCATGTATACTTCGATTTCATTCCACAATAATGTAAATGCGACACTTCTACGCTAGGAAATAGCGTTTGCAGATATCCACGTATCGTAGCAATAGATTTGTAATTCTTCTTAAAACGCGATATCGCATCTCACTTCTATGTTTCATTATAAGATATGATATTCATTGCGAAGTGTCATGTATATCTCGTATTCACTTCATAAGAGTGTAAATGCGACACATTCTTGCTAGGAAATAGCGTTTGCAGATGTCTACGTATCGTAGCAATAGGGTTCTAATGCTTCTTAACACGCCATATCGCATCTCACTTCTATGTATCATGATAAGATGTAATATTCATTGCGAAGTGTCATGTATACCTCGAGTTCACTTCAAACGAATGTAAATGCGATACTTCCATGCTAGGAAATAGCGTTTTCAGATGTCTACGTATCGTAGCAATAGAGTTCTAATGCTTCTTAGAACGCCATATCGCATCTCACTTCTATGTTTCATGATAAGATATAATATTCATTGCGAAGTGTCATGTATACCTCGATTTCATTCCACAATAATGTAAATGCGACACTTCCACGCTAGGAAATAGAGTTTGCAGATGTCCACGTATTGTAGCAATGGAGTTCTAATGCTTCTTAAAACGCGATATCGCATCTCACTTCTATGTTTCATTATAAGATATGATATTCATTGCGAAGTGTCATGTATATCTCGTATTCACTTCAAAAGAATGTAAATGCGACACTTTCTTGCTAGGAAATATTGTTTGCAGATGTCTACGTATCGTAGCAATAGAGCTCTAATGCTTCTCAAAACGCGATATCGCAACTCATTCCTATGTTTCATGATAAGATATAATATTGATTCAGATGTTTTATGTATATCTCGTATTCACTTCAAAAGAATGTAAATGCGAAACTTCCATGCTAGGAAATAGCGTTTGCAGATGTCAACGTATCGTAGCAATAGAGGTCTAATGCTTCATAGGACGCCATATCGCATCTCACTACTATGTTTCATGATAAGATATAATATTCATTGCGAAGTGTCATGTATACCTCGAGTTCACTTCAAACGAATGTAAATGCGACACTCCCGTGCTAGGAAATAGCGTTTACAGATGTCTACGTATCGTAGCAATAAAGTTCTAATGCTTCATAGAACGCGATATCGAATCTCACTTCCATGTTTCATGATAAGATATAATATTCAATGCGAATTGTCATGTATACCTCGTATTCACTTCACAAGAATGTAAATGCGACACTTCCTTGCTAGGAAATAGCGATTCCAGATGACCACGTATCGAAAGAATAGAGTTCTAATACTTCTTAAAACGAGATGACGCATCTCAAATCTTTGTTTCTTGATAAGATATAATATCTATTGCGAAGTGTCATGTATACCTCGTATTCACTTCAAAGGAATGTAAATGCGACACTTCCTTGCTAGAAATAGCGTTTTCAGATGCCTACGTATCGAAGCAGTAGAGTTCTAATGCTTCTTAGATACCGATATCGCATTTCATTTCTGTGTTTCGTAACAGGGTATAATATTCATCGTGAAGTGTCATGTATACCTCATATTCACTTCAAATAAATGTAAATGCGACACTTCCTTGCTAAGAAATAGCGTTTCCAGATGTCTTCGTACCCAAGCAATGGAGTTCTAGTGCTTGTGGAAACGCGATATAGCATTTCGTTTCTGTCTCATGATAAGATATAGTATTCATAGCGAAGTGTTATGTATACCTTGCCTACACTTCAGAAGAATGTAAATGCCACACTTCCTTGATAGGAAATGCATCTCCATATGTCTACGTATCGAAGAAATAAGGTTCTAATGCTTCTTTAAAAGGCGATATCGCATCACATTTCTATGTTTCATGATAAGAGATAATATTAATTGCGAAATGTTATGTATACCTCGTCGAAACTTCAAAAGAATGCAAATGCCACACTTCTTGTCTAGGTAATTGCGTTTCTAGATGTCTACGCATCGAAGCAATGGATTTCTAACTCTTTATAAAACGCGATATCGCATATCAGTTCTAAGTCACATGATAAGATGAAATTTCAATGCAACGCGTTATGTATATCTCCCCTACACTTCAAATGAATGTAAATGCAGCACTTCCTTGCTACGGAATATCGTTTCTATATCTGAAGGTTTAGAAGCAATAGAGTTCTAATGCTTCGTAAAACGCGGCTGCGCATGTTACTTCTATATTTCATGATAAGATGTAATATTCATAGCATCGCGTTATGTTTATCTGCTTCTGCACATGAATTGAGTGTGAACCCTACACTTTCTTGCCCGGTGATAGCGTTTCTAGATGTCCAGGTGCCGAAGCATTTAATTTGTCATGCTTCATGCACCGCAATATCGCATTTCGTATAAACAGTTCAATGTAAGTTAGAAGGTTGTAAAGCTCTATGCATCGCATTATGCTTATCTGCTTTTGTGCTTTATAATGCTCTGGGATTTGAGAAGGTCTTCAACTATCCTTAACCCCCTAAAGAGGAGTCAAAAGTCCAGCGGCCCTGCAGGTAGGCCATGGGAGCGCGGTGCTCGAGGCGCTACGCAATTTAAATGATCAGGAGGATCCCCTCAGGGACACCCAAGGGGGCTAGAAGAGGAAATCGCCGAAATCCACTGATCGATGGACCCGAACAATACCGAAGCCTACAGCCCACTCCACCAAGGGGCCCCGAGTAGGATGCAGGAGACCTGCGAACCACCAGCGAATTCAAGGAACCTGAAGAAGAGAACGTGAGAGCTTATTCGCTAAAGCGTCCCATTTCTTGTGTCGCATATTGTATACTGTATCTTATATCGTGAAGCGAGTTATGATACCCGGTAATTGGCGGCATGTTGCGTAGTTTCCCGTAGCCCTTGTTAGTTAAACCCACGTCGAGGCCATAAATAAACATGCCGTGACTTCAGTATCTCGCGACCTGAGTGTGTGTACTTGGTTAGGCGTAGTCGAGAGGAGGAGCATTTCGAAGTTTCAAGGGTTATTCCGCCCCAGGGTTCCCGGGGTCGTGTAGTCTATCCCTTTGCTACTTTCTGAGCAGCTGGCGCCCAAGAAAAGTTGTACGTGAGCGGATACCTTGGAACGATAGATCGCTTTAGATTAAAGTACGTTTTACACCTTAAAGCATTTAGATAATTAACCCCGTCGAGCTTCCCTGACTTACTATATATAGGTTTCCGTCACAACTAATAGGAACCATCACTTTACATAGATATATAGAACACACACAGTTTTATACGTAGAACTGAGAATTTGAGAACTTACTTTAAAACGTTAGTAGTGAGGAATTCCATCGGAATTCATAGAAATTCAGAACTTACTTGCTATGAAACATAGGCAGATAAGGGCCATCGCGTTGCTTAGAACTTTAGAACTTGCTTACTTCAACAAAGATTTCTATTGGCTTCGTCCGTTCTTTTAGAAGAGTTTTTGATAAACCACATACTTTTCACGCTTCTGATGTCTTTGAAAGTTCGCGAGATGTAATCGTTTAAGTTTTAAAATGATTACTTAGTGTGGATTATTATTTAGTAACTCGCTCATAGACGAGTCTGCATGGGAATTAATCCATAAGTTTTTAAGCCTAGAATTTATGCAGTTATTTGTTATTCACTTATTGCTCAAACGACAAAGATTCTGACCACTTCAAAATGGATGACTTTCATCAATTTTCTTAAAAATTGAAATACTGCCCAACTGCTTGCATTAAAGACTGTAATTAAAGCTTTCAAAACATTTTACCTCTTATAGATGAATTCTGGAATTGAAATTGAATGTTTGACTTTTCTAACTCCTGTTTAGACACCTTTCTATTGGAATGTTCAAGTATTTTTCATATTCGTAATTATTAAAAATGTTTTACTTGATTCTTCTATTTAATATTTAGAATTTTCTGAGAAATATTTTTTATCGTAATGAACTATATAATTGCAATTATAATTCTTTATGAAATAATAATAACAGAAAGATATGTATCCATTCTTGTAGTTTTGTAAAGAGTATTTAATCTTACTATCTAAAATGAAACATTGAGATCTGTTTACAATCTAATGGAATTTAATTACCTTTTGATTCAAATTCACAATGATAATCTTCCATAGTTCAACAATTTTGTGAGCTGTCCTCAGGAATCCGCAGCTCAGTACTTATAAAATGAACGACACAAAGAACAGCCTAACCAAACGTATTCGAACCGATTTTTCAATACTAATCTTATCATGTTTAACTTATGCTGCAAACTATTGAAATGCCCTTCGAAAAGTGTTTATTCACAGTGAAGTAAACGGTAAGTATTACGCCTTCCACCACTGTTTACAATACGTATGTTTCATTTACTATCAAAACCGTGAGTATTATCGCCTTTCTTTACTTTTTGTAACCTTCAATGCCTTCGTGTTACAGATCGTTAAACTTGCTTTAAAATGCTCCATCGTATTACGGAAGAATGGACATACCAATCCATTTTAAAAAATGAAGTTAACCTTCATATGTCCAACATAACTCCACTTACAAAAAAACTATTTTCATCAACGGATGGGCCCTTTGTACTATGCAATTTTATATTAGCAAAAACTTCTATGAAACTTATAGTTTCGTGGATATCTGAGGTGCTACTTATTACTGCCCCACCCTGTATATTGTTATGGATATGTCCAACAAGGCAACGACGAACAGAATTAGAATTAAATTTAATATTATGGTGTTTATTATTTTACTTATAGTATATTTGTTTTTCTGGAATTTTGCCAGAAAACAATGTTCACGATGTCGACAGATGAATATATTTGCCTTAGAATTACAAGAGCCAATAATTTCGAAAGTAGAATATTACTTTACTTCGCTAACCGATTCATTGCAAACGTTAAGTAAAGTGCGTGCCTTTCAAAACAGTCAGATGCAAATTACGATACAACGTTTCCAAGAAATGGTACGTGCCACTGTTTTTTTAATTTCCGTTTATTTAATCAAAGGAAATTTAATTGAAATATCCGCAAAATTTGAGGACAAAAAGTTATTGTAATTTTACGCAACATATATGATGGTGATAAAGGATAAGTATACGGAACTGAAAATGGAAAGTAGCGAGCAGAAAAAGAAACTGATGGAGCTACAAAGTAGATTGATACATCCGTCAAATGATGATTCTTGGTTAATAAAATCCGTTAATCAAAGAATTATTGCAAAAATCAAGTATAATCAATATTACTTCTGCTCAAAGGCTATAATAGAATTGGACCGAAATGGGTACAAAACAGGCAATTATATCTATACGTTATATTCTATGCAAAGGTAAATATTTCAAAGAAAAAAGATGTGTTACATACAAATTACATATGTTCCTAGATATCTCACTAATTCAGGCTTCTTGTCTTGCAGAACTAATCATTCATTTAACATGTAAAGGGGTCCAAGAACAGTAAAAGATTTTTATATTTCATAGCCTCACTTGATACGTCGATTGGATCACGTAAAATATCGGACATTAATTGCATCTACATCTTCAGACCTTAAATATATAATTGCAACAACATATTTAATAGCGTTTTAATAACATTTTTCTAATAGTTTATATCTATGTCTAATAAATATATATTAATCGAATAAGTTGCTTTACCAAAGAATAAAAGTATCTGAGGCTTACAAATCGGAGCATTACATAACAAACGTGCATCACATATATAATATTACATGTAACAAAAGATGAACACCAAAAAGATCGTACATAAGTTGAATCCACAATGCGGTCATAGAGATACAGAAACGGCAAAAATTCCAAATAATAATTTAAAAAATTCAAAAAGGGAGGAGTGAAAATCCATCTCCTTGACGATGATAAGGAACAAGTCTGCCTCATGCACTACAATATCCCAAACAGCCAGCGATTTTCACGCCAATGACAACGGAAGGAACGAATTCCGTAACAGAACTGTGCTAACAAAGTGCTCCTACTCAGCTTTCGAAATGGCATACTGTTAGTACTGGGGCGGCATTCGTATCACGGCACTATTAAAGCACCGAGATATAGCACACGGGCTACACGGCCGTGACAATGACACTATCAGCTCACCATAGCTACACGCGTGGTTGTGCGTAGGCTGACATTTACTAATGGGGAAGCTGTTTCCATAAAAATTATAAGCAAATATGAAAAATGACTAAACTGGGCAATTTATTTATTTTGATTCCAATATAGATACACCGGCACAAAACAAAGATATAAGAACTCGATTTTATTATTTTCTATAAACTATAAATATAGGAAAACGACCATCAAAATGTCTATCAATAGTCATATGCTGAACATCTACTGACATCTAACGGTTTTAATTTGTATGAAAGCACAGGTTCCCCATTGCGAAATGTGATCCTGCGTCATTGCTGAGGAGATTCATGAATGGAGCGATGATACGCGTGTCACCATGGTGCTGGTGCTGCGCGATTCGTTTGTCTAGAACGTGCTGGTAACACGTTCTGGCATTTTAGTTAACGAGTCCAGTCACAGATGACTACGAATCAGTTGACACTCCTCGGAAGTGGCAATATAGTGCCGGCATGGTGTCGCTACCATCTTGCCGTTTGTTATCTGAGATGCTTTTTAGTGCATTATTCGGAATTGAATTTGAACACATAGCTACTTGATCGCAAATTTGTATGTACTGTGACGTGGTGACGTCACAAGGCTCGCTCAACCCCCGCCCCTGCTTCGGTTAGACTAGCTCGCAGATCACCACCCATGGGAGAAGCGCGACACGGACCATCGCGATAGCTGTATTTGCGAGGAGCGTGAAATACACGATGGTAGAACCCCCCCCCCGTTCGTTTCTCTCTCACCGTTCTACGGATTAGACTGGCGAGCTGGTGGAAGAAGCGACCCATAATACGCCTCTTCGGCGGATAATAGGACCGCAGGTTTGTGGAAGGGCTGTGCGCCGAGGTATCGTGACGGGCTCGACGGTGGAGGAGTCTGGAAGTGAGCAAGAAGAGACCCTGAAGCCCGAAGGATACGATCCAGAGCTCTGCAACGATAAGACCGCTGCCATAGTCCATGAAGACAAAGAGGATGGTTCTCGGGTGTGAGAAGGACCTCTACTCCTTCCCTGAGCCCATGGAGAGGAAAACTCAAGATGCGCAGTGGAATTGCAGGTGAGCCGTGGAAAGCGCGGCGCGCGACACGCGCCGCAGTTCAAATAATCCAGAGGACCCCCTCTAGACACACCAGAGGGGGCGATCAGGGAAGATCACCGAAATCCACCGATCGATGCCCCGAACAATACCGAAGCGTATGGCCCTACCCCATCAGGGAGCCCTAAGGAGGATCTAAGGGGATCCGAAGACCCCCAGCAAACCTATATAATGAGCTAGCCAGCACGAAGACAGCCTCTTATTCTTCTGAACGACTTAGCGACTACTTAGCGAGCAACCGAGCAAGCGATTATACGGAGCGATTCGGAGGAGAGAGAGAGAGAGAGAGAGAGAGAGAGAGAGAGAGAGACAGAGGTAGACGGACTGAACGAGATCCATACTTGTTGGAAACGAGAACGTGAGTCCTTATACGCTAAAATGTCCCATTTGTTCCCTGCCGCAATTGTGATATCGCGTATTGTAATTTGTATTGTATAACGGGTGGTGATCCCCGGTCATTCGCGGCGTGTCGTATACCCTTTTGTAATACCGCGACGAGGCAATCTAGAAAGAAGCCGTGAGTTCAGATTGCCGCGACCCTAATTTGCGCACTCGGCTAGAAGCAGTCGAGCGAAAGAGTATTTCGAAATTTCGAGGGTTATCTTGCACCGGGTTTCCCCAGGTTGCGTGGTTTACTAGTTTTTGCTACTTCTTGAGTAGCTGGAGTCTTCTGTACTTCGCGTTGCCGAATCACGCGGATATTCTGTACCCCGATATAACCCCGGATTAAACTTCTGGATACCCCGTTATTATTGGTTCTATATACCCTTTTCTTGCGGATTGTAACGGGAAAAACCGTCACAGTACATAATTATACATGACTGCATAAAAGGGATGTCATATACTTTTATAATCAATGCGATATAAGAATATAAAACGAAGAACTATCCACTCCCATCAGGAGTAAAAACATTGTTTGGTACGCAAAGTTCATTGCAAAATATAATCAAGCAGTTAATATATCAAATCACAGCACACAACAAATCACTGAATGTATAATGATATAAATAGTAAGAAAAACATATTTACCTGTTAGATGTTTATAAATTCAAATTTAAAAGTCCAAGTCACATTTAATATATTATTGTTTAACAAGGTGATTTAATGTTGTTTCAAATAGGCGTGCAGAACTAGCTCGTACTTCTGTCAATGTAATATCATTCGAAAGATACAAAGGATAAGAGGAAATATTCTCCAATATATAACATATATAAATCAACGGGTGTAAGAGAGAACACTCGATCTCTGTGTAACGAGACCGGGGCGTCATCCTGCAGTAATCGTATAACCTGTTCCGAGATGGTGTAGAGAGTGAATGTGGAGGGTGAAAAGCATAAAATAACAACAATGTAACTAAAGAGAAAGAGAAAGAAAATATGTGGAAGCATTGAATTTCTTAAGAGGAAATCCTAGAAATATCAAACAACAGATTAAATACCATACTGTAAGGATAAGGTACAACGAAATAGACGATATCGTGAGAGAAACTAAAAAAATCGAGAAACTTAAAAAGAAAATAATAATTTAGATTGAGCGAATCAATATCATTGATCCCGGCAAGCTTAATGGAAAACGCATAACGATGAATCAGTTAGAGTATAAGATAGATGTTGGTCGCGGTTTGAATGGCCCTGGGAATCCTTTGCCAGCATCAGGGCAGGCAGTAGGATGGTGGAGAACCAGCCCTCCTGTTGCTTGAATCTATAGAATTCACATTCTATTGTAGAGTAGAAACAGATAATTATAATGCTATTCATAGAAGATTACAGCTTACTTAATTCGAAACGTTGAAATGAGATGAGTCATGGAATTGTATAATGCATTAATACTCTATTGTCTCGACATGTAGACACTATGAAGGGCAATCCTGTTGCATGGAGCTGTAGAATTTACATTCTTATGAAGTGTTAAAGCAGACAAGCATAGTGCTATGCATAAGAGATTACAGCATTCTTACTTTGAAACAATGAAATGGGATGCGCCAGCGCATTGCATGGAGAATTCTAGTAACACTACGGAGCGCCATGCCGTTGCATGGAATTATACAGTTCACATTCTATTGAAGACCTCTAACAGTTAAGCATAATGTTATGGATATATGATTACAGATTCTTTGCTTTGAAACGTTGAAATGAGATGCGACATCGCGCTGCATGAAGTATTAGAAATGTCTTGCTTGGACACATAGAGATCTGGAAACGATAATCTGTTGCAAGTAAGTATAGGATTCACATCCTTCTAAAGTCTAGATGCAGACAAATGTAACATATTGCATAGAACATTGCAATTTACCATGAATCATAGAAATGACTTGCGACATCGTGTTGAATGAAGCAATAGAACTCTATTGCTCCGATAAGTAAACAACTGGAAACGCTATTTCCTAGCAAGGAAGTGTGGCATTTACATCGTTTTGAAGTGTAGACGAGGTACGAATAACACTTCGCAACGAATATTACATGTTATCATGAAGCATAGGAGTGAGATGCGATATCGCGTTCTAAGAAGCATTAGAACTCTATTGCTACGATACGTAGACATATGCAAACTCTATTTCCTAGCATGGAAGTTTCGCATTTACATTCTTTTAAAGTGAAAACCAGATGTACATGACACTTCGCAATGAATATTATATCTTACCATGAAACATAGGAATGAGTTGCGATATCGCGTTATAAGAAGCATTAGAACTCTATTGCTACGATACGTAGACATCTGCAAACTCTATTTCCTAGCATGGAAGTTTCGTATTTACATTCTTTTGAAGTGAAAACCAGATGTACATGACACTTCGCAATGAATATTATATCTTACCATGAAACATAGGAATGAGTTGCGATATCGCGTTATAAGAAGCATTAGAATTCTATCGCTACGATACGTGGACATCGGCAAACGCTATTTCCTAGCAAGGAAGTTTCGCATTTACACTCTTCTGAAGTGAAAACGAGATGTACATGACACTTCGCAATGAATATTATATCTTACCATGAAACATAGGAATGAGTTGCGATATCGCGTTTTGAGAAGCATTAGAACTCTATTGCTACGACACGTAGACATCTGCAAACGCTATTTCCTAGGAAGCAATTGCCGCTTTTACATTCTTGTGATGTGAGTACGAGGTACACATGGCACTTCGCAATGAATATTATATCTTATCATGAAACATAGAAGTGAGATGCGATATCGCGTTTTCAGAAGCATTAGATCTCTGTTGCTACGATACGTAGACATCTACAAACGCTATTTCCCAGCACGGAAGATTCGCATTTACATTATTTTGAAGTGAATACGAGGTATACATGACGCTTCGCAATGAATATTATATCTTATCATGAAACATAGATGTGAGATGCGATATCGCGTTCTACGAAGCTCTAGAACTCTATTGCTACGATACGTAGACATCTGCAAACGCTATTTCCTAGCATGGAAGTGTCGCAATTACATTCTTGTGAAGTGAGATCGAGGTATACATGACAATTCGCAACGAATATTATATCTTATCATGAAACATAGGAGTGAGATGCGATATCGCGTTCTAAGAAGCATTAGAACTCTATTGCTACGATACGTAGACATCTGCAAACTCTATTTCCTAGCATGGAAGTTTCGCATTTACATTCTTTTGAAGTGAAAACCAGATGTACATGACACTTCGCAATGAATATTATATCTTACCATGAAACATAGGAATGAGTTGCGATATCGCGTTATAAGAAGCATTAGAATTCTATCGCTACGATACGTGGACATCGGCAAACGCTATTTCCTAGCATGGAAGTTTCGCATTTACATTCTTTTGAAGTGAAAACGAGATGTACATGACACTTCGCAATGAATATTATATCTTACCATGAAACATAGGAATGAGTTGCGATATCGCGTTTTGAGAAGCATTAGAACTCTATTGCTACGACACGTAGACATCTGCAAACGCTATTTCCTAGCATTCGAAGTTTCGCATTTACATTCTTTTGAAGTGAATACGAGATATACATGAAACATCGGAATCAATATAATATTCTATCATGAGACATAGGAATGAGATGCGATCCCGCGATTTGAGAAGCATTGGAACACTATTGCTTCGATACGTAGACATCTGCAAACGCTACATCCTAGGAAGCAATTGCCGCTTTCACATTCTTGTGATGTGAGTACGAGGTACACATGACACTTCGCAATGAATATTATATCTTATCATGAAACATAGAAGTGAGATGCGATATCGCGTTTTCAGAAGCATTAGATCTCTATTGCTACGATACGTAGACATCTGCAAACGCTATTTCCTAGCATGGAAGTATCGCATTTACATTCTTTTGAAGTGAATACGAGATATACATGACACTTCGCAATGAATATTATATTTTATGACGAAACATAGAAGTGAGATGCGATTTCGCGTTATAAGAAGCATTAGAACTCTGTCGCTACAATACGTAGACATCTGCAAATGCTATTTCCCAGCCCATGCTGGGAAAAACTTCCATAGTTTCGCATTTACATTCTTGTGAAGTGAAACCGAGGTATACATGACACTTCGCAATGAATATTATATATCTTATCACGAAACATAGAAATGAGATTCGATATCGTGATTTAAGAAGCACTAGAACTCTATTGCTACGATACGTAGTCATCTGCAAACAATATTTCCTAGCAAGGAAGTGTCGCAGTTACATCCTTATGAAGTGAATACGAGGTATACATAACAATCCACAATGAATATTATCTTATAACGAAACAAAGAAATGAAATGCGGCATCTCGTTCTAAGAAGCATTAGAACTCTATTGTTACGATACGTAGATATCTGCAAACGCTACCTCCAAGCATGGAAGCTTCGCATTTACATTCTTTTGAAGTGAATACGAGATATACATGACACTTCGCATGAATATTATATCTTACCATGAAACATAGGAATGAGTTGCGATATCGCGTTTTGAGAAGCATTAGAGCTCTATTGCTACGATACGTAGACATCTGCAAACAATATTTCCTAGCAAGAAAGTGTCGCATTTACATTCTTTTGAAGTAAATACATGACACTTCGCGGTGAATATTGTACCTTATCTGGAAACATAGAAGTGAGATGCTATATCGCGATTTAAGAAGCACCAGAACTCTATTGCTACGATGCGTAGACATCTGCAAACGTTATTTCCTAGCAAGGAAGTGTCGTACTTACATCCTTTTAAAGTGAGTACGAGGTATACATAATACTCCACAATGAATATTACATCTTATTACGAAACATAGAAATGAAATGCCACATCTCGTTTTAAGATGTATTACTTTCTCTATTGCTGCGATACGCAGACATCTGCAAACAATATTTCCTAGCAAGAGAGTGTAGCATTTACATTCTTTTGAAGTAAATACGAGGTATACATGACACTCCGCAATGAATATTATACCTTTTCTCGAAACATAGGAGTGAGATGCGATATGGCGTTTTAAGAAGCATTAGAACTCTATTGGTACGATACGTAGACATCTAGAAACGCTATTTCCTACCATGGAAGTTTCGCATTTACATTCTGTTGAAGTGAATACGAGGTATACATAACAATCCACAAGGAATATTACATCATATTACGAAACATTGAAATGAAATGCCACATCTCGTTTTAAGAAGTATTACTTACTCTATTGCTGCGATACGCAGACATCTGCAAACAATATTTCCTAGCAAGGAAGTGTCACATTTACATCCTTGTGAAGTGAAATCGACGAATACATGACACTTCGCAGTGAATATTATATCTTATCATGAAACATAGAAGTGTGATGCGATATCGCGTTTTAAGAAGCATTAGAACTCTATTGCTACGATACGTAGACATCTGCAAACGCTATTTCCTAGCATTCGAAGTTTCGCATTTACATTCTTTTGAAGTGAATACGAGATATACATGACACTTCGCAATGAATATTATATCTTATCATGAAACATAGGAATGAGTTGCGATATCGCGTTTTGAGAAGCATTAGAACTCTATTGCTACGATGCCTAGACATCTGCAAACAATATTTCCTAGAAAGGAAGTGTCGCATTTACATTCTTTTGAAGTGAATACAAGGTATACATAACAATCCACAATGAATATTATACCTTATCACGAAACATAGAAATGAAATGCGACATCTCGTTTTAGGAAGCATTAGAACTCTATTCTTACGATACGTGGTCATCTGGAAACACTATTTCCTAGCAAGGAAGTGTCGCATTTACATTCTTTTGAAGTGAATACGAGGTATACATAACACTTCGCTATGAATATTATATCTTATCATGAAACATGGAAGTGAGATGCCATATCGCGTTTTAGGAAGGATTAGAAATCTATTGCTTCGATACGTAGACATCTGCAAACGCTATTTCCTAGCATGCAAGTGTCGCATTTACATTCTTTTGAGATGAATACGAGGTATACATAACACTCCACAATGAATATTATATCTTGTCACGAAACATAGAAATGAAATGCGAGATCCCGTTTTAAGAAGCATTAGAACACACTTGCTACGATACGTAGACATCTGCAAACGCTATTACCTAGCATGGAAGTGCCGCATTTACATTCTTTTGAAGTGAATGCGAGGTATACATAACACTCCACAAAGAATATTACATCTTATCACAAAACATAGAAATGAAATGCGACATCTCGTTTTGAGAAGCATTAGACCTCTATTGCTACGATACGTTGACATCTGAAACGCTATTTCCTAGCATGGAAGTTTCGCATTTACATTCTTTTGAAGTGAAAACGAGATGTACATGACACTTCGCAATGAATATTATATCTTACCATGAAACATAGGAATGAGTTGCGATATCGCGTTTTGAGAAGCATTAGAACTCTATTGCTACGACACGTAGACATCTGCAAACGCTATTTCCTAGCATTCGAAGTTTCGCATTTACATTCTTCTGAAGTGAATACGAGATATACATGAAACATCGGAATCAATATAATATTCTATCATGAGACATAGGAATGAGATGCGATCCCGCGATTTGAGAAGCATTGGAACACTATTGCTTCGATACGTAGACATCTGCAAACGCTACATCCTAGGAAGCAATTGCCGCTTTCACATTCTTGTGATGTGAGTACGAGGTACACATGACACTTCGCAATGAATATTATATCTTATCATGAAACATAGAAGTGAGATGCGATATCGCGTTTTCAGAAGCATTAGATCTCTATTGCTACGATACGTAGACATCTGCAAACGCTATTTCCTAGCATGGAAGTATCGCATTTACATTCTTTTGAAGTGAATACGAGATATACATGACACTTCGCAATGAATATTATATTTTATGATGAAACATAGAAGTGAGATGCGATATCGCGTTTTAAGAAGCATTAGAACACTATTGCTTCGATACGTAGACATCTGCAAGCGCTACTTACTAGGAAAGAAGTGCCGGTTTTACATTCTTGTGATGTGAGTACGAGGTACACATGACACTTCGCAATGAATATTATATCTTATCATGAAACATAGGAGTGAGATGCGATATCGCGTTTTCAGAAGCATTAGATCTCTATTGCTACGGTACGTAGACATCTACAAACGCTATTTCCCAGCACGGAAGTTTCGCATTCACATTATTTTGAAGTGAATACGCGGTATACAGAACGCTCCACAATGAATATTATATCTTATCATGAAACATAGAAATGATATGCGATGTCGCGATTTAAGAAGCATTAGAACTCTATTGCTACGATACGTAGACATCAGCAAACGCTATTTCCTATCAAGGAATAGTCGCATTTACATTCTTTTGAAGTGAATACGAGGAATACATGACACTACGCAATGAATATTATATCTTATCATGAAACATAGAAATTAGATGCGATATCGCGTTTTAAGAAGCGTCAGAACTCTATTGGTACGATACGAAGACATCTGCAAACGCTATTTCCTAGCAAGGAAGTGTCGCATTCACATTCATTTGAAGTATATGCGAGGTACACATGACACTTCGCAATGAGTATTACATCTTATCATGAAAAATTGAAATGATTAGCGATATCTGGATTTAAGAAGCATTAGAACACTATTGCTTCGATACGTAGACATATGCAGACGCTACTTAATAGCTAGAAAGTGTCGCATTTACATTGTTATGAAGTGAATACGGGGTGTACATAACACTCCACAACGAATATTATACCCTATCACGAAACATAGAAATGAGATGCGATATCGCGATTTAAGGAGCATTAGTATTCTATTGCTTAGATACGGAGACATCTGCAAACGCTATTTCCTAGCAAGGAATTGTCGCATTTACATTCACTTGAATTGCATACAAGGTATACAGGACACTTCGTATTCCATTTATATCTTATCATGAAACATGGAAATGAGATGCGATATCGCGTTATAAGAAGCTTTAGAACTCTATTGCTACGATACGTAGACATCTGCAAACACTATATCCTAGCAAGGAGTAGTCGCATTTACATTCTACTGAAGTGAATACGAGGTATACGTGACACTTCGCAATGAATATTATATCTTATCATGAAACATAGAAATGAGATGCGATGGTGTGTTTTAAGAAGCATTAGTACCCTAATGCTACGATACGTAGACATCTGCAAACGCTATTTCCTCGGAAGGAAGTGCCGCATTTACCTTCACCTGAAGTGAATACAAGGTATAAGCGACACTTCGCAATGAATATTATACCTTATCATGAAACATAGAAGTGAGATGCGATATCGCGTTTTAAGAAGCATTAGAACTCTACTGCTTCGATACGGAGACATCTGCAAACGCTATTTAATAGGAAGGAAGTTTCGCACTTACATTATTTTGAAGGGAATAGGAGGTATACATGACACTTCGCAATGAATATTATACCTCATCATGAAACATAGTACTTTGATGCGATATCGCGTTTTAAGAAGCATTAGAACTCTATTGCTACGATACGTAGACATCTGCAAACGGTATTTCCTAGAAGTAAATGTCGCATTTACATTCATTTGAAGTGTATGCGAGGTAAACATGGCACTTCGCAATGAATATTATATCTCATCATGAAACATAGCAATGAGATGCTGTATCGCGTTTTGAGAAGCACTACAACACTATTGCTTCGATACGTAGACATCTGCCATCGCTATTTCCTAGCAAGGATGTGTCGCATTTGCATTCATTTGGAGTGCATGCGGGATATACATGACACTTTGAAGTGAATATTGTACCTTATCATGAGACATAGAAGTGAGATGCTTTATCGCGTTTTAAGAAGCAATAGAACTCTATTGCCTCGATACGTAGAACTCTGCAAACGCTATTTCCCAGCTTGGAATTGTCGCATTTACTTTTTTTTGAAGTGAATACGAGGTATACATGAGACTTCGCAATGAATATTATATCATATCAAGAAACATAGAAATGATATGCGAGATCGCGATTTAAGAAGCATTAGAACTCTATTGCTACGATACGTAGACATCTGCCATCGCTATTTCCTAGCAAGGAAGTGTCGCATTTACATTCAATTGTAGTGTATGCGGGATATACATGACACTTCGCGGTGAATATTGTACCTTATCATGAAACATAGTAGTGAGATGCGATATCGCGTTTTAAGAAGGATTAGAACTCTATTGCTTCGATAGGTAGACATCTGCGAACGCTATTTCCTAGAAGGAAATGAAGCATTTACATTCATTTGAAGCGTATGCGAGGTATACACTAAGCATCGCATTGAATATTATATCTTATCATGAAACATAGGAATGAGATGCGATATCTCGTCTTTAGAAGCATTAGAACTCTACTGCTTCGATATGTAGACATCCGGAAACGCTATTTCCTAGCAAGGAAGTGTCGCATTTACATACATTTGAAGTGTATCCGAGGTATACATGACACTTCGCAATGAATATTATATCTTATCATGAAACATAGAAATGAGATGCGATATCGCGATATAAGAAGCATTAGAACTCTATTGCTTCGATACGTAAACATCTGCAAGCTCTATTTCCTAGCAAAGAAGTGTTGCATTTACATTCATTGGAAGTGTAGACGAGGAGTACATCGCACTTCGCAGCGAATATTATATCTTATCATGAAACATAGAAAAGAGATGCAATATCTCGTTTGAAGAAGCATTTGAACGCTAATGCTTCGATACGTAGACATCTGCTAACGCTATTTCCCAGCAAAGAATTGTCGCATTTACATTCATTTGAAGTGAATACGAGGGATACATAACACTCCACAATGAATATTATATCTTATCATGAAACGCAGAAATGAGATGCGATATCGCGATATAAGAAGCATTAGAACTCTATTGCTTCGATACGTGAACATCTGCAAGCGCTATTTCCTAGCAAGGAAGTGTCGCATTTACATTCATTGGAAGTGTAGACGAGGAGTACATAGCACTTCGCAACGAATATTATATTTTATCATGAGACATGGATATGAGATGCGATATCGCGTTTCAAGAAGCATTAGTACCCTATTGTTTCGATACCTAGACATCTGCCAACGCTATTTCCTAGGAAGGACGTGTCGCATTTACATTCACCTGAAGTGAATACGAGGTATACATGACACTTCGCAATGAATATTATACCTTATCATGAAACATAGAAGTGAGATGCGATATCGCGTTTTAAGAAGCCTTAGAACTCAATTACTACGATACGTAGACATCTGCCAACGCTATTTCCTAGCAAGGTAGTGTCGCATTTACATTCTTTTGAAGTGGATACGAGGTATACAGAACGCTCCACAATGAATATTATATCTTATCATGAAACACGGAAATGCGATGCGATATCCCGTTAAGAAGCATTAGAACTCTATTGCTTCGATACGTAGACATCTGCAAACGCTATTTCCTAGCACGGAAGTGTCGCATTTACATTCATTTGAAGTGAATATGAGGTATACATGACACTTCACAATGAATATTATACCCTATTACAAAACACAGAAATGAAATGCGATATCGGGATTTAAGAAGCATTAGAAATCTACTGCTTCGATACGGAGAGATCTGCGAACGCTATTTAATAGGAAGGAAGTGTCGCATTTACATTCATTTGAAGTGAATATGAGGTATACATGACACTTCACACTGAATATTATACCCTATTACAAAACACAGAAATGAAATGCGATATCGGGATTTAAGAAGCATTAGAACTCCATTGCTTCGATACGTAAACATCTGCAAGCTCTATTTCCTAGCAAAGAAGTGTTGCATTTACATTCATTGGAAGTGTAGACGAGGAGTACATCGCACTTCGCAACGAATATTATATCTTATCATGAAACATAGAAAAGAGATGCAATATCTCGTTTGAAGAAGCATTAGAACGCTATTGCTTCGATACGTAGACATCTGCTAACGCTATTTCCCAGCAAAGAATAGTCGCATTTACATTCTTTTGAAGTGAATACGAGGAATACATGACACTACGCAATGAATATTATATCTTATCATGAAACATAGAAATTAGATGCGATATCGCGTTTTAAGAACCGTCAGAACTCTATTGCTACGATACGAAGACATCTGCAAACGCTATTTCCTAGCAAGGAAGTGTCGCATTCACATTCATTTGAAGTATATGCGAGGTACACATGACACTTCGCAATGAGTATTACATCTTATCATGAAAAATTGAAATGATTAGCGATATCCGGATTTAAGAAGCATTAGAACACTATTGCTTCGATACGTAGACATATGCAAACGCTACTTAATAGCTAGAAAGTGTCGCATTTACATTGTTATGAAGTGAATACGGGGTGTACATAACACTCCACAATGAATATTATACCCTATCACGAAACATAGAAATGAGATGCGATATCGCGATTTAAGGAGCATTAGTATTCTATTGCTTAGATACGGAGACATCTGCAAACGCTATTTCCTAGCAAGGAATTGTCGCATTTACATTCACTTGAATTGCATACAAGGTATACAGGACACTTCGTATTCCATTTATATCTTATCATGAAACATGGAAATGAGATGCGATATCGCGTTATAAGAAGCATTAGAACTCTATTGCTACGATACGTAGACATCTGCAAACACTATATCCTAGCAAGGAGTAGTCGCATTTACATTCTACTGAAGTGAATACGAGGTATACGTGACACTTCGCAATGAATATTATATATTATCATGAAACATAGAAATGAGATGCGATGGTGTGTTTTAAGAAGCATTAGTACCCTAATGCTACGATACGTAGACATCTGCAAACGCTATTTCCTCGGAAGGAAGTGCCGCATTTACCTTCACCTGAAGTGAATACAAGGTATAAGCGACACTTCGCAATGAATATTATACCTTATCATGAAACATAGAAGTGAGATGCGATATCGCGTTTTAAGAAGCATTAGAACTCTACTGCTTCGATACGGAGACATCTGCAAACGCTATTTAATAGGAAGGAAGTTTCGCACTTACATTATTTTGAAGGGAATAGGAGGTATACATGACACTTCGCAATGAATATTATACCTCATCATGAAACATAGTGCTTTGATGCGATATCGCGTTTTAAGAAGCATTAGAACTCTATTGCTACGATACGTAGACATCTGCAAACGGTATTTCCTAGAAGTAAATGTCGCATTTACATTCATTTGAAGTGTATGCGAGGTAAACATGGCACTTCGCAATGAATATTATATCTCATCATGAAACATAGCAATGAGATGCTGTATCGCGTTTTGAGAAGCACTACAACACTATTGCTTCGATACGTAGACATCTGCCATCGCTATTTCCTAGCAAGGATGTGTCGCATTTGCATTCATTTGGAGTGTATGCGGGATATACATGACACTTTGAAGTGAATATTATATCTTATCATGAGACATAGAAATGAGGTGCGATATCGCGTTTTAAGAAGCTTTTGAACTCCATTGCTTCGACACTTAGACATCTGCAAACGCTATTTCCTAGCAAGGAAGTGTCGCATTTACATACATTTGAAGTGTATCCGAGGTATACATGACACTTCGCAATGAATACTATATCTTATCATGAAACATAGAAATAAGATGCGATATCGCGTTATAAGAAGCATTGGAACTCTATTGCTACGATTCGTAGATATCTGGAGACGCTATATCCTAGCACGGAAGTGTCGCATTTACATTCTTTTGATGTGAATGCTAGGTAAAGATAACAATCAACAATGAATATTATATCTTATCACGAAACATAGAAATGAGATGCGATATGGCGTTTAAGGGGCCTTAGTACTCTATAGCTTCGATACAGAGATATCTGGGAACGCAATTTCTTAGAAAGGAACCTCCTCGCATCCCCCAGCATCAACCCCTGGTCGCATGCAACCAGCCAAACTCGCCTGCAGAACCAGCAACTGGAAGTGTTCCTGCGCGCATACCTGCACGCGCTCACTCACACCGAGTTCCGCTGCTTCACTCGCACCGCCCAGTATACCTGTCTCGCACGTACCGGGCACCAGTGTCTCACTCGCACCACCGAGTATACCTGTCTCGCCCGCACCAAGGACGGGCAGCCCTATCTCCCTCGCACCGAGGATTCGTCCTGCAGGAAGACGTAGCCGCAGCCCATCACCTGAATGGGGTCTTTTCCATTTCCGGGAACCGGATCTGCTAGAACCTATATATTACTTCTAAGCTAGGACACGCATGCCATATCATGACGCATATATAACAATTCCTAGATCTAAGTTACACTAAGTAAGATGCGTCCGTCCAGCGGCATGCGCCGCTAGCCCCAGCTCGAGCCGCTAGTCCCCACTCGCTAGACCGCGCGCTCTCCGCCTCGAGACGCGAGTCCCCCACTCGCGGGACCGCAATCTCCCTACCACGTGCGTCCGCGACCGTAGCGCCCCGCGAACCGAGGAGGTCAGAGACGCGTCTCCAGAGCCCACACTCTGACTCGGGATCTCCTACCGAGGAGTCGAAACCTCTAGTTCTAGATCGTTGGCCACCTCAATGTGTGGTTCAGGCATCGTATTTCTATTTCCATTTTAACTGAGCCTTAGTCTTAGAATAATTCCAGTTCTTGTATACTTTAAACCTAGAATATATTTTATTTTTACTTTTACTATATCCAAGTACAAGTTCTTTTACCAAGTCTACTATTTCCACATCCATTAATTCTATCAAGTATGTACAATACTAGTTCTACTATTAACATTACATTTAACTACAAATTCTTCCGCGGGTTCTTCCATACAACTGGGGTTGCTCTTCATCAAATTGAAGGAGTATAGAAATCGGCTTTGTGACGTTGAGACCGCCGCCTAACCTTCAGATCTTAGTCGAAAGTACAGAAAAACCTGGTGAATGAATCGTGCTTCCGGTTTGCGAAGAACGCGACGTGCAAGTAGGATGAATTTCATACGATCACTTGTGCGTGAATATTTGGAGGGCGTTCCGAGAGTCCTCGTAAACCAGCGACCTGCCTTCGCACCAGACCAGACGCCGCATTCCGAAGCGATCGTCGACGCTTCCGATCCAGACACCACGACGCATCACGCCGATACTGCCACATTCAGCATCATCGCTGAATTCCGAACGCCGTCCTCCTCCTCGCTGTCGACTGATCGAGATTTCAGTAGCAGCCAACAGAACGAAATCCGCTACGATCCCAGCGAACGATCCTCCACGCCGTTTCTACGTACAAATCGAGAGAGAAGTCATCGAAAGTTAGGGTCATTCCCTTATTATCGCGAGTGTTTTCGCTAGTGTCGCGTCAGCAGAAATTGTCGGACCCGGTCTTAACGCGTTCCCGCGGACCGAATTACCGAAAAATAGGCTCGTGTCGTAAAGCCTTCGGAGCAACGGAAAATAGTTTCGCTGGACGTGACAACTCGTATTCACATCAAAAGAATGTAAATGCGACACTTCCTTGCAAGGAAATAAGGTTTGCAGATATCTACGTATCGAAGAAATAGAGTTCTAATGCTTCTTGAATCGCCATATCGCATCTCATTTCTATGTTTCATCATAAGATATAATATTCATTGCGAAGTGTCATGTATACATCGTATTCCTCTCAAGAGAATGTAAATGCGACACTTCCTTTCTAGGAAATTACGTTTCCAGATGTCTACGTATCGTAGCGATAGAGCTCTAATGCTTCTCAAAACGCGATACCGCATCTCACTTCTATGTTTCATGATAAGATATAATATTCATTCCGATGTGTCATGTATATCTCGTATTCACTTCAAAAGGATGTAAGTGCGGCACTCCCTTGCTAGGAAATATTGTTTGCAGATGTCTACGTATCGTAGCAATGGAGTTCTAGTGCTTCTTAATACGCGATATAGCATCTCACTTCTATGTTTCATGATAAGATATAATATTCATTGCGAAGTGTCATGTATACCTCGTACTCACTTCAAAAGAATGTAAATGCGACACTTACATGCTAGGAAATAGCGTTTGCAGATGTCTACGTATCGTAGCAATAGAGTTCTAATGCTTCCTAAAACGAGATATCGCATCTCACATATATGTTTCATGATAAGATATAATATTCATTGCGAAGTGTCATGTATACCTCGTATTCACTTTAAAAGAATGTAAATGCGACACTTCCATGCTAGGAAATAGCGTTTGCAGATGTCTACGTATCGTAGCAATAGGGTTCTAATGCTTCTTAAAACGAGATGTCGCATTTCATTTCTATGTTTCGTGATAAGATATAATATTCATTGCGGAGTATTATGTATACCTCGTATTCACTTTAAAAGAATGTAAATGCGACACTTCCATGCTAGGAAATAGCGTTTGCAGATGTCTACGTATCGTAGCAATAGAGTTCTAATGCTTCTTAAAACGAGATGTCGAGATTTCATTTCTATGTTTCGTGATAAGATATAATATTCATTGTAGAGTGTTATGTATACCTCGTATTCACTTCAAGAGGATGTAAATGCGACACTTCCTTGCTAGGAAATAGCGTTTCCAGACGACAACGTATCGAAGCAATAGAGTTCTAATGCTTCTTAAAACGAGATGTCGCATCTCATTTCTATGATTCATGATAAGATATAATATTCATTGCGAAGTGTTATGTACTCCTCGTATTGGCTTCAAAAGAATGTAAATGAGACACTTCCTTGCTAGGAAATAGCGCCTGCATATGTCTACGTATCGTAGCAATATAGTTCTAATGCTCCTTAAAACGAAATGTCGCATTTCATTCCTACGTTTCGTGATAAGATATAATATTCATTGTGGAGTATTAAGTATACCTCGTTTTCACTTCAAAAGAATGTAAATGCGACACTTCCTTGCTAGGAAATATTGTTTGCAGATGTCTACGTATCGTAGCAATAGAGTTCTAATGCTTCTTAAAACGCGATATAGCATCTCACTTCTATGTTTCATGATAAGATATAATATTCATTGCGAAGTGTCATGTATACCTCGTATTCACTTCAAAGGAATATAATGCGACACTTACTTGCTAGGGAATAGCTTTTGCACATGTCTACGTAACGAAGCGATTGAGTTCTAATGCTTGTTAAAACGTGATATCGCATCTCACTTCTATGTTTCAGGATAAGATATAATAATCATTGCGAAGCGTCATGTATACCTCGCATACACTTCTAATGAATGTAAAAGCGACTCTTCCATTCTAGGAAATAGCGTTTCCAGTTGTCTACGTATTGATGCAATAGATTTCTAATGCTTCATAAAACGCGATATCGCATCTCATTTATATGTTTGATGATAGGATATAATATTAGTTGCGAAATGTCACTTACACCTCGCATAAAATTCAAATGAATGTAAATGCGACTCTTCCTTCCTAGGAAATAGCGTTTGCAGATCAATACGTATCGAAGAAATAGAGATCTAATGCTTCTTAAAACGGGATATCGCATCTCATTTCTATGTTTCATGATAAGATATACTATTCATTGCGAAATGCCACTTATACCTCGCATACACTTCAAATGAATGTAAATGCGACACTTCCTTCCTAGGAAATAGCCTTTGCAGATGTCTACGTATCGAAGCAATAGAGTTCTAATGCTTCTTAAAACGGGATATCGCATCGCATTTCCGTGTTTCATGATAAGATATAATATTAATTGTGGAGCGTTCTGTATACCTCATATCCACTTCAAAAGAATGTAAATGCGACACTACCTTGCTAGGAAATAGCGTTGGCAGATGTCTACGTATCGTAGTAATTGTGTTCTAATGCTTCTTAAAACGCGATATAGCATCTCACTTCTATGTTTCATGATAAGGTATAATATTCATTGCGAAGTGTCATGTATACCTCGTATTCACTTCAAAAGAATGTAAATGCGACACTTCCTCGCTAGGAAATACCGCTTGCAGATGTCTTCGTATTGTAGCAATAGAGTTCTAATGTTTCTTAAAACGCGATATCGCATATCATTTCTATGTTTCCTTATAAGATATAATATTCATTGCGAACTGTCATGTATACCGCGTATTCACTTCAAATGAATGTAAATGCGACACTTGCTTGCTATGAAATAGCGTTTGCAGATGTTTACGTATCGAAGCATTTGAGTTCTAATGCTTCATAAATCGCGAAATCGCACCTCATTTCTAATTTCGTGATAAGGTACAATATTCATTGTGGAGTATTATATATACCCCGTATTCACTTCAAAAGAATGTAAATGCGACACTTCCTTCCTAGGAAATTGCGTTTGCAGATGTCTACTTATCGAAGCAATATTGTTCTGATGCATCCTAAAACGCGATATCGCCTCTCATTTCTATGTTTCTTGATAAGATATAATATTCATTGGGCAGTGTTATGTATATCTCGTATTCACTTCAAAAGAATGTAAATGCGACACTTCCTTCCTATTAAATAGCGTTTGCAGATGTCTCCGTATCGAAGCAGTAGAGTTCCAATGCTTCGTAAATCCTGATATCGCATCTCATTTCTATGTTTCGTGATAAGTTATAATAATCATTGCGAAGTGTCGCTTATACCTCTTATTCACTTCAGGTGATGGTAAATGCGGCACTTCCTTCCGAGGAAATATTGTTTGCAGATGTCTACGTATCGTGGCAATAGAGTTCTAATGCTTGCTAAATCCCGATATCGCATCTCCTTTCTATGTTTCATGATAAGATATAATATTCGTTGTGCGGTGTTATGTATACCACGCATACACTTCAAATGAATGTCAATGCGACACTTCCTTGCTAGGAAATAGCGTTTGCAGATGTCTTCGTATCGTAGCAATAGAGTTCTGACGCTTCTTAAAACGCAATATCGCATCTCATTTCTATGTTTCACGATAAGATATGGTATACATTGCGAAGTGTCATGTATTCCTCGTATACACTTCAAAAGAATGTAAATGCTACACTTCCTTGCTAGGAAATGGCGTTGACAGATTTCTACGTGTCGTAGCAATAGAGTTCTAATGCTTCTTTGAACGTGATATCGCATCTCACATCTATGTTTCAGGATAAGATATAATAATCATTGCGAAGTGTCACTTATACCTCGTATTCACATCAGGTGAATGTAAATGCGACACATCCTTGCTAGGAAATAGCGTTTGCAGATGTCTTCGTATCGTAGCAATAGAGTTCTGACGCTTCTTAAAGCGCGATATCGCATCTAACTACTATGTTTCATGATAAGGTATAATATTCTTTGCGAAGTGTCATGTATACCTCCTATTCCCTTCAAAATAATGTAAATGCGAAACTTCCTTGCTAGGAAACAGCGTTTGCAGATGTCTGCGTATCGCAGCATTAGAGTTCTAATGCTTCTTTGAACGTGATATCGAATCTCACTTCTATGTTTTATGATAAGATATAATATTCAATGCGAAGTGTCATGTATACATCGTATTCACATCAAATGAATGTAAATGCGACACTTGCTTGCTATGAAATAGCGTTTGCAGATGTTTACGTATCGAAGCATTTGAGTTCTAATGCTTCATAAATCGCGAAATCGCACCTCATTTCTAATTTCGTGATAAGGTACAATATTCATTGTGGAGTATTATATATACCCCGTATTCACTTCAAAAGAATGTAAATGCGACACTTCCTTCCTAGGAAATTGCGTTTGCAGATGTCTACTTATCGAAGCAATATTGTTCTGATGCATCCTAAAACGCGATATCGCCTCTCATTTCTATGTTTCTTGATAAGATATAATATTCATTGGGCAGTGTTATGTATATCTCGTATTCACTTCAAAAGAATGTAAATGCGACACTTCCTTCCTATTAAATAGCGTTTGCAGATGTCTCCGTATCGAAGCAGTAGAGTTCCAATGCTTCGTAAATCCTGATATCGCATCTCATTTCTATGTTTCGTGATAAGTTATAATAATCATTGCGAAGTGTCGCTTATACCTCGTATTCACTTCAGGTGAAGGTAAATGCGGCACTTCCTTCCGAGGAAATATTGTTTGCAGATGTCTACGTATCGTGGCAATAGAGTTCTAATGCTTGCTAAATCCCGATATCGCATCTCCTTTCTATGTTTCATGATAAGATATAATATTCGTTGTGCGGTGTTATGTATACCACGCATACACTTCAAATGAATGTCAATGCGACACTTCCTTGCTAGGAAATAACGTTTGCAGATGTCTACGTATCGAAGCAGAAGTGTTCTAGTGCTTCTTAAAACGCGATATCGCATCTCATTCCTATCGTTCATGATAAGATATAATATACATTGCGAAGTGTCACTTGTACCTCGCATACTCCGCAAATGACTGTAAATGCGACACTTTCTTGCTAGGAAAGAGCTTTTGCACATGTCTACGTAACGAAGCGATTGAGTTCAATTGCTTGTTAGAATGAGGTATGGCATCTCATTTCTATGTTTCATTATAAGATATAATATTCATTGAGATGTATCATGTATACCTCGCATACACTTCAAATGAATGTAACTGCGACACTACCTTGCTAGGAAATAGCGTTGGCAGATGTCTACGTATCGTAGTAATTGAGTTCTAATGCTTCTTAAAACCCGATATCGCATCTCACATCTATGTTTCATGATAAGGTATAATATTCATTGCGAAGTGTCATGTATTCCTCGTATTCACTTCAAAGGAATATAATGCGACACTTCCTTGCTAGGGAATAGCTTTTGCACATGTCTACGTAACGAAGCGATTGAGTTCTAATGCTTGTTAGAATGAGGTACCGCATCCCATTTCTATGTTTCATTATGAGATATAATATTCATTGCGAAGTGTCATGTATACCTCGCATACACTTCTAATGAATGTAAAAGCGACTCTTCCATTCCAGGAAATAGCGTTTCCAGTTGTCTACGTATTGATGCAATAGATTTCTAATGCTTCATAAAACGCGATATCGCATCTCATTTCTATGTTTCACGATAAGATATGGTATACATTGCGAAGTGTCATGTATTCCTCGTATACACTTCAAAATAATGTAAATGCGAAACTTCCTTGCTAGAAAATAGCGTATCCAGATGTCTACGTATCAAAACAATAGATTTCTAGTGCTGATTAAAACGAGATGTCGCATCTCACTTCTATGTTTTATGATAAGATATAATATTCAATGCGAAGTGTCATGTATACATCGTATTCACTTCAAATGAATGTAAATGCGACACTTGCTTGCTATGAAATAGCGTTTGCAGATGTTTAGGTATCGAAGCATTTGAGTTCTAATGCTTCATAAATCGCGAAATCGCACCTCATTTCTAATTTCGTGATAAGGTACAATATTCATTGTGGAGTATTATATATACCCCGTATTCACTTCAAAAGAATGTAAATGCGACACTTCCTTCCTAGGAAATTGCGTTTGCAGATGTCTACTTATCAAAGCAATATTGTTCTGATGCATCTTAAAACGCGATATCGCCTCTCATTTCTATGTTTCTTGATAAGATATAATATTCATTGGGCAGTGTTATGTATATCTCGTATTCACTTCAAAAGAATGTAAATGCGACACTTCCTTCCTATTAAATAGCGTTTGCAGATGTCTTCGTATCGAAGCAGTAGAGTTCCAATGCTTCTTAAATCCTGATATCGCATCTCATTTCTATGTTTCGTGATAAGTTATAATAATCATTGCGAAATGTCGCTTATACCTCGTATTCACTTCAGGTGAAGGTAAATGCGGCACTTCCTTCCGAGGAAATAGCGTTTGCAGATGTCTACGTATCGTAGCATGAGGGTACTAATGCTTCTTATAACGCGATATCGCATCTCATTTCCATGTTTCATGATAATATATAAATGGAATACGAAGTGTCCTGTATACCTTGTATTCACTTCAAATGAATGTAAATGCGACACTTCCTTGCTAGGAAATAGCGTCTCCAGATATTTACGTATCGTAGCAATAGAGTTCTAATGCTTCTTAAAACGCGATATCGCATCTCATATCTATGTTTCATGATAAGATTTAATATTCATTGCGAAGTGTCTTGTATACCTCACATACACTTCAAATGAATGTAAATGCTACACTACTTTGCTAGGAAATAACGTTGGCAGTTGTCTACCTATTGAAGCAATAGAGTTCTAATGCTTCTTAAAACGAGATATCCTAAATCATATCGATGTTTCATGATAAGATATAATATTCATTGTGCAGTGTTAGGTATACCTCGCATACACTTCAAATGAATGTAAATGCGACACTTCCTTGCTAGGAAATATTGTTTGCAGATGTCTACGTATCGTGGCAATAGAGTTCTAATGCTTCTAAAAACGCGATATCGCATCTCATTTCTATGTCCCATGATATGATATAATATTCATTGCGAAGTGTTATGTATTCCTCGTCCACACCACAAATGAATGTGAATGAGACACTTCCGTTCTAGGAAATTACATTTCCAGATGTCTACGTATCGAAACAATAGAGTTCTAATGCTTCTTATAACGAGAAGTCGCATCTCATTTCTATGTTTCATGATAAGATACAATATTCATTGTGGAGTGTTATGTATACCTCCTATTCACTTCAAGAGAATGTCAATGCGACACTTCCTTGCTAGGAAATATTGTTTGCAGATGTCTACGTATCGTGGCAATAGAGTTCTAATGCTTGCTAAATCCCGATCTCGCATCTCCTTTCAATGTTTCATGATAAGATATAATATTCGTTGTGCGGTGTTATGTACACCACGCATACACTTCAAATGAATGTCAATGCGACACTTCCTTGCTAGGAAATAGCGTTTGCAGATGTCTTCGTATCGTAGCAATAGAGTTCTGACGCTTCTTAAAACGCGATATCGCATATCATTTCGATGTTTCCTGATAAGATATAATATTCATTGCGAATTGTCATGTATACCTCGTATTCACTTCAGGTGAATGTAAATGCGACACTTCCTTCCTAGGAAATAGCATTGGCAGAAGTCTACATATCGTAGCAATAGAGTTCTAATGCTTCTTAAAACGCGATATCGCATCTCACTTCTATGTTTCATGATAAGGTATAATATTCATTGCGAAGTGTCATGTATACCTCCTATGCACTTCAAAAGGATGTAAATGTTACTCTTCCTTGCTAGGAAATACCGTTTGCAGATGTCTCCGTATCGTAGCAATAGAGTTCTGACGCTTCTTAATACGCGATATCGCATCTCATTTCTATGTCTCATCATAAGATATGGTATACATTGCGAAGTGTCATGTATTCCTCGTATTCACTTCAAAAGAATGTAAATGCAACACTTCCTTGCTAGAAAATAGCGTTTGCAGATGTCTACGCATCGTAGCAATAGAGTTCTAATGCGTCTTAAAACGCGATAACGCATCAAACTACTATGTTTCATGATAATGTATAATATTCATTGCGAAGTGTCATGCATTCCTCCTATTCCCTTCAAAATAATGTAAATGCGAAACTTCCTTGCTAGGAAATAGCCTCTGCAGATGTCTGCGTATCGTAGCAATGGAGTTCTAATGCTACTTAAAACGCGATGTCGCATCTCATTTCTTTGTTTCGTGATAAGATGTAATATTCATTGCGAAGTGTCACGTATACCGCGTATTCACTTCAAAAGAATGTAAATGCGACACTTCCATGCTAGAAAATAGCGTTTGAAGATGTCTGCGTATCGAAGCAATAAAATTCTAATGCTTCTTAAAACGGCATATCGCATCTCAATACTACGTTTCATGATAACATATAATATTCATTGCGAAGTGTCATGTATACCTCGTATTCACTTCAAAAGAATGTAGATGCGACACTTCCTTGCTAGGAGATAACATTTGCAGATGTCTACGCATCGTAGCAATAGAGTTCTAGTGCTTCTTAAATCGCGATATCGCATTTCTATTCTATGTTTCGAGATTAGATATAATATTCATTGCGAAGTGTCATGTATACCTCGTACTCACTTCAAAAGAATGTAAATGCGACACTTCCTTGCTAGGAAATAGCGTTTGCAGATATCTCTGTATCGATGCAATAGAGCTCTAATGCTTCCTAAAACAAGATATCGCATCTCATTTCTATGTTTCATGATAAGATATAATATTCATTGTGGATTGTTATGTATACCTCGTACTCACTTCAAAAGAATGTAAATGCGACACCTCCTTGACAGGAAATAGCTTTTGCAGATGACTTCGTATGGTAGCAATAGAGTTTTAATGATTCTTAAAATGTGATAACGCATCCCATTTCTATGTTTCATGATAAGATATAATATTAATTGCGAAGTGTCATACATAGCTCGTATTTAATTCAAAAGAATGTAAATGCGACACTTCCTTGCTAGGAAGTAGCGTTTCCAGATGTCTACGTATCGTAGCAACAGAGATCTAATGCTTCTTAAAACGCGATATCGCATCCCATTTCTATGCTTCATGATAAGATATAATATTCCTTGCGAAGCGTCATGTATACATCGTCTTCACTTCAAAAGAATGTGAATGCGAAACTTCCTTGCTAGGAAATAGCGTTTGCATATGTCTACGTATCGTAGCAATAGAGTTCTAATGCTTCTTAAAACGCGATATCGCAGCTCACTTCTATGTTTCATGATAAGATATAATATTCCTTGCGAAGTGTCATGTATACCTCGTATTCACTTCAAAAGATTGTAAATGCGACAATTCCTGCTATTTAATGGCGTTTGTAGATGTCTACGTATCATAGCGATAGAGTTCTAATACTCCTTAAATCGCGATGTCGCATCTCACTTCTATGTTTCATGATAAGGTATAATATTCATTGCGAAGTGTCATGTATACCTCGTATTCACTTCAAAATATTGTAAATGCGACACTTCCATGCTAGGAAATAGCGTTTGCAGATGTCTACGTATCGTAGCAATAGAGTTCTAACGCTTCTTAAAATGCGAAATCGCATCTCATTTCTATGTTTCATGATAAGACATAATATTTATTTGCGAAGTGCTATGTATTCCTCGTATTCACTTCAAAAGAATGTAAATGCGACACTTCCATGCTAGGAAATAGCTTTTGCACATTTGCTTCTTAAATCGCTATATCGCATCGCACCTCTATGTTTCATGATAAGATATAATATTCATTGCGGAGTGTTATGTGTACCGCGTATTCACTTCAAACGAATGTAAATGCGACACTTCCGTGCTCGGAAATAGCGTTTGCAGATGTCTACGTATCGTAGCAATAGAGTTCTAACGCTTCTTAGAATGCGAAATCGCATCTCATTTAAATGTTTCATGATAAGACATAATATTTATTTGCGAAGTGCTATGTATACCTCGTATTCACTTCAAAAGAATGTAAACGCGACACTTCCATGCTAGGATGTAGCGTTTGCAAATGTCTACGTATCGAAGCAATAGATTTCTAATGCTTGTTAAAATGAGATATCGCATCTCATTTCTATGTTTCATTGTACGATATAATATTCATTGCGAAGTGTCATGTATATCTCGTATTCACTTCAATGGAATGTAAATGCAACACTTCCTTGCTAGGAAATAGAGTTTGCAGATGCCTACGATTGTTAGCAATAGAGTTCTAATGCTTCTCATGACGCGATATAGCATCTCATTCCTATGTTTCATGATAAGATATAATATTCATTGCGAAGTGTCATGTATACCTCGTATTCACTTCAAAAGAATGTAAACGCGACAATTCCTTGGTAGGAAGTAGCGGTTGCAGATGTCTACGTATCGAAGCAAGAGAGTTCTAATGCTTCTTAAATCGCGATATCGCATCTCATTTCTATGTTTCATGATAATATATTATATTGATTGTGCAGTGCTATGTATACCTCGTTTTCACTTCAAAAAATGTAAGTGCGACACATACTTCCTAGCAAGGATGTGTCGCATTTAAATTCATTTGAAGTGTAGACGAGGAATACATAACACTTCGCAATGAATATTGTATCTTATCATGAAACATAGAAGTGAGATGCGATATCGCGTTTTAAGATGCATTAGAACACTATTACTACGATACGTAGATATCAGCAAACGCCATTTCCTAGCAAGGAAGTGTCGCATTTACATACATTTGAAGTGAATACGAGGTACAGGTGACACTTCGCAATGAATATTATACCTTATCATGAAACATAGAAATGAGATGCTATATCGCGATTTAAAAAGCATGTTAACTCTATTGCTACGATACGTAGACATCTGCAAACGCTATTTAATGGCAAGGAAGTGTCGCATTTACATTCTTTTGAAGTGAGCACGCGTTTACATCACACTTCGCAATGAATATTATATCTTATCATGAAACATTGAAATGAGATGCGTTATCGCGTTCTAAGAAGTATCAGAAACCTATTGCTTCGATACGTAGACATCTGCAAATGCTATTTCATATAGCAAGGAAGTGTCGCATTTACATTCATTTCAAGTGAATACGAGGTACAAGTGACACTTCGGAATGATTATTATACCTTATCATGGAACACAGAAATGATATGCGATATCGAGTTTTAAGAAGCATTAGAACTCTATTGCTACGATACGTTGAAATCTGCAAACGCTATTTCCTAGCAAGGAAGTGGCGCATTTACATTATTTGAAGTGAATACGAGGTATACATGACACTTCGCAATGAATATTATATCTTATCATGAAGCATAGAAGTGAGATGCGACATCTCGTTTTAGGAAGCACTAGAAATCTATTGTTTTGATACGTAGACATCTGGATACGCTATTTCCTAGCAAGGAAGTGTCGCATTTACATTCTTTTGATGTGAATACCAGGTATACATGACACTTCGCAATGAACATTATATCTTATCATGAAACATAGAAGTGAGATGCGATATCGCGTTTTAAGAAGCATTAGAACTCCATTGCTATGATTCGTAGAAATCTGCAAACATTATTTCCTTGGAAGGAAGTGTCGCATTTACATTCATTTGACGTGAATGCGAGGTATAGATAACACTCAACAATGAATATTATATCTTATCACGAAACATCGAAATGAGATGCGATATGGCGTTTTAAGGGGCATTAGACCTCTATAGCTTCGTTACAGAAACATCTGGGAACGTAGTTTCCTAGAAAGGAACCTCCTCGCACCCCCCAGCATCAACCCCTCGACGCATGCAACCAGCGAATCTCGCCTGCAGAACCAGCAACTGGAAGTGTTCGTGCGCGCATACCTGCACGCGCTCACTGACACCGAGTTCCGCTGCCTCACTCGCACCGCGGAGTATACCTGTCTCGCTCGTACCGGGCACCAGTTTCTCTCTCGCACCACCGAGTATACCTGTCTCGACCGCACCAAGGACGGGCAGCCCTATCTCCCTCGCACCGAGGATTCGTCCTGCAGAAAGACGTAGCCGCAGCCCATCACCTGAATGGGGTCTTTTCCAATTCCGGGAACCGGATCTGCTAGAACCTATATATTACTTCTAAGCTAGGACGTACATACCATATCATGTCACATATATAAGTGTTCCTAGATCTAAGTTACACTAAGTAAAATGCGTCCGGCCAGCGGCATGCGCCGCTAGCCCCACCACGAGCCGCGAGTCCCCACTCGCTAGACCGCGCGCTCTCAGCCTCGAGACGCGGGTCCCCCACTCGCGGTACCGCAATCGCCCTACCACGAGCGTCCGCGACCGTAGCGCCCCGCGAACCGAGGAGGTCAGAGACGCGTCTCCAGAGCACACACTCTGACTCGAGATCTCCTACCGAGGAGTCGAAACCTCTAGTTCTAGATCGTTAGCCACATCAATGTGGGGTTCAGGCATCGTATTTCTATTTCCATTTCAACTTAGTCTTAGTCTTAGAATAATTCCAGTTCTTGTATACTTTAAACCTAGAATATATTTTATTTTTACTTTTACTATATCCAAGTACAAGTTCTTTTACCAAGTCTACTATTTCCACATCCATTAATTTTATCAAGTGTTTACAATACTAGTTCTACTTTTAACATTACATTTAACTACGAATACATCCACGGGTTCTTCCATACAACTGGGGTTGCTCTTCATCAAATTGAAGGAGTATAGAAATCGGCTTTGAGACCGCCGCCTGTCCTTCAGATCTTAGTCGAAAGTACAGAAAAACCTGGTGAATGAATCGTGCTTCCCGTTTGCGAAGAACGCGACGTGCAAGTAGGAAGAATTTCACACGATCACTTGTGCGTGAATATTTGGAGGGCGTTCCGAGAGTCCTCGTATACCAGCGACCTGCCTTCGCACCAGCCCAGACGCCGCTTTCCGAAGCGACCGTCGACGATTCCGATCCAGACACCACGACGCATCACGCCGATTCTGCCACATTCAGCATCATCGCTGAATTCCGACAGCAGTCCTGCTGTTCGCTGGCGACTGATCGAGATTTCCGTAGCAGCCAACAGAACGAAATCCGCTACGATCCCAGCGAACGATCTTCCACGCCGTTTCTACGTACAAATCGAGAGAGAAGTCATCGAAAGGTAGGGTCATTCCCTTATTATCGCGAGAGTTTTCGCTAGTGTCGGGTCAGCCGACATTGTCGGACCAGGTCTTAACGCGTTCCCGCGGACCGAATTACCGAAAAATAGGCTCGTGTCGTAAAGCCTCCCGAGCAACGGGCAATAGTATCGCCGGACGTGACACCTCGTATTCACTTCAAAAGAATGTAAATGCGACACTTCCTTGCTAGGAAATAGCGTTTGCAGATGTCAACGTATATTAGCAATAGAGATCTAATGCTTCTCAAATCGCGATATCGCATCTCATTCCTATGTTTCATGATAAGATATAATACTCGATGCGAAGTGTCATGTATACCTCGATTTCACTTCACAAGAATGTAAATGCGACACTTCCTTGCTGGGAAATATGGTTTGTATATGTCTACGTATCACAGCAATAGAGTACTAATGCTTCTTAAAACGAGATGTCGTATTTCATTTCTATGTTTCGTAATAAGATATAATACTCATTGTGGAATGTTATGTATACCTCGTATTCACTTCAAAAGAATGTAAATGCGACTCTTCCATGTTAGGAAATATTGTTTGCAGATGTCCACGTATCGTAGCAATAGAGTTCTCGTGCTTTTTAAATCACGATATCGAATCGCATTTCTATGTTTCGTGATAAGGTATAATATTCATTGCGAAGTGTCATGTATACCTAGTATTCACTTCAAAAGAATGTAAATGCGACACTTCCTTGCTAGGAAATAAAGTTTGCAGATGTCTACGTATCGTAGCAACAGAGTTCTAATGCTTCTTAAAACGAGATGTCGTATTTCATTTCTATGTTTCGTAATAAGATGTAATATTCATTATAGAGTGTTATGTATACCTCGTACTCACTCCAAAAGAATGTAAATGCGACACGTCCTTGCTAGGAAATATTGTTTGCACATGTCTACGTATCACAGCAATAGAGTACTAATGCCTCTTAAAACTAGATGTCGTATTTCATTTCTATGTTTCGTAATGAGATATAATAATCATTGTGTAATGTTATGCATACCTCGTATTCACTTCAATGGAACGTAAGTGCGACATTTCCTTGCTAGGAAATAGAGTTTGCAGATGTCTACGTATATTAGCAATAGAGTTCTAGTGCTTCTCAAAACGCGATAAAGCACCTCATTCCTATGCTTCATGATAAGATATAATATCCATTGCGAAGTGTCATGTATATGTCGTATTCACTTCAAAAGAATGTAAATGCGAAACTTCCATGCTAGGAAATATTGTTTGCAGATGTCTACGTATCGTAGCAATAGAGATCTAGTGCTTTTTAAATCACGAAATCGAACCTCATTTCTATGTTTCGTGATAAGGTATAATATTCATTGCGAAGTGTCATGTATACCTCGATTTCACTTCACAAGAATGTAAATGCGACACTTCCTTGCTGGGAAATATTGTTTGCATATGTCTACATATCACAGCAATAGAGTTCTAAAGCTTCTCAAAACGCGATATCGCAACTCATTCCTATGTTTCATGATAAGATATAATATTCATTGCGAAGTGTCGTGTATATCTCGTATTCACTTCAAAAGAATGTAAATGCGAAACTTCCATGCTAAGAAATAGCGTTTGCAGATGTCTACGTATCGTATAGATAGAGTTCTAATGCTTGTTAAAACGCGATATCGCATATCACTTCTATGTTTCATGATAAGATATAATTTTCAGTGCGAAGTGTCATGTATACCTCGCACTCACATCACAACATTGTAAATGCGACACTTCCATGCTAGGAAATAGCGTTTGGAGATGTCTACGTGTCGTAGCAATAGAGTTCTAATGCTTCTTAAAACGCGATATAGCATCTCACTTCTATGTTTCATGATAAGATATAATATTCATTGCGAAGTGTCATGTATACCTCGTACTCACTTCAAAAGAATGTAAATGCGACACTTCCATGCTAGGAAATAGCGTTTGCAGATGTCTACATATCGTAGCAATAGAGTTCTAATGCTTCTTAAAACGAGATGTCGCATTTCATTTCTACGTTTCGTGATAAGATATAATATTCATTTTGGAGTGTTATGTATACCTCGTATTCACTTCAAAAGAATGTAAATGCGACACTTCCTTGCTAGGAAATATTGTTTGCAGATGTCTACGTATCGTAGCAGTAGAGTTCTAATGCTTCTTAAAACGCGATATCGCATCTCACTTCTATGTTTCATGATAAGATATAATATTCATTGCGAAGTGTCATGTATACCTCGTATTCACTTCAAAAGAATGTAAATGCGACACTTACATGCTAGGAAATAGCGTTTCCAGATGTCTACGTATCGTAGCAATAGGGATCTAATGCTTCTTAAAACGAGATGTCGCATTTCATTTCTATGTTTCGTGATAAGATATAATAATCATTGCGAAGTGTCTTATATACCTCGCACACAGTTCAAATGAATGTAAATGCTACATTTTCTTGCTAGGAAATAGCGTTTGCAGATATCTACGTATCGTAAGAACAGAGTTCTGACGCTTCTTAAAACGCGATATCGCATATCATTTCAATGTTTCCTGATAAGATATAATATTCATTGCGAAGTGTCATGTATACTTCGTATTCACTTCAGGTGAATGTAAATGCGACACTTCCTTCCTAGGAAATAGCGTTGGCAGAAGTCTACATATCGTAGCAATAGAGTTCTAATGCTTCTTAAAACGCGATATCGCATCTCACTTCTATGTTTCATGATGAGGTATAATATTCATTGCGAAGTGTAATGTATACTTGCTATTCACTTCAAAAGAATGTAAATGCGACACTTCCTTGCTAGGAAATACCGTTTGCAGATGTCTACGTATCGTAGCATTAGAGATCTAATGCTTCTTTAAACGTGAAATCGCATCTCACTTCTGTGTTTCAGGATAAGATATAATAATCATTGCGAAGTGTCACTTATACCTCGTATTCACATCAGGTGAATGTAAATGCCACGCTTCCTTCCTAGGAAATAGCGTTTGCAGATATCTACGTATCGTAGCATTAGAGTTCTAATGCTTCTTAAAACGTGATATCGCATCTCACTCCTATGTTTCAGGATAAGATATAATAATCATTGCGAAGTGTCGTATATACCTCGCACACAGTTCAAATGAATGTAAATGCGACATTTTCTTGCTAGGAAATAGCGTTTGCAGATGTCTACGTATCGAAGCAGTAGAGTTCTAATGCTTCTTAAATCCTGATATCGCATCTCATTTCTATGTTTCGTGATAAGTTATAATAATCATTGCGAAGTGTCGCTTATACCTCGCATTCACTTCAGGTGAAGGTAAATGCTGCACTTCCTTCCGAGGAAATAGCGTTTGCAGATGTCTACGTATCGTAGCATTAGGGTACTAATGCTTCGTAAAACACACCATCGCATCTCATTTCTATGTTTCATGATAAGATATAATATTCATTGCGAAGTGTCATGTATACCTCGTATTCACTTCAATAGAATGTAAATGCGACTATTCCTTGCTAGGATATAGTGTTTGCAGATGCCTACGTATCGTAGCAATAGAGTTCTAATGCTTCTTATAACGCGATATCGCATCTTATTTCCATGTTTCATGATAAGATAAAAATGGAATACGAAGTGTCCTGCATACCTTGTATTCACTTCAAATGAATGTAAATGCGACACTTCCTTGCTAGGAAATAGCGTCTCCAGATATTTACGTATCGTAGCAATAGAGTTCTAATGCTTCTTAAAACGCGATATCACATCTCATATCTATGTTTCATGATAAGATATAATATTCATTGCGAAGCGTCTTGTATACCTCACATACACTTCAAATGAATGTAAATGCTACACTACTTTGCTGGGAAATAACGTTGGCAGTTGTCTACCTATTGAAGCAATAGAGTTCTAATGCTTCTTAAAACGCGATATCGCATCTCATTTCTATGTCCCATGATATGATATAATATTCATTGCGAAGTGTCATGTATACCTCCTATTCACTTCAAGAGAATGTAAATGCGACACTTCCTTGCTAGGAAATACCGTTTGCAGATGTCTTCGTATCGTAGCAATAGAGTTCTGACGCATCTTAAAACGCGATATCGCATCCCATTTCTACGTTTCATGATAAGATATGGTATACATTGCGAAGTGTCATGTATTCGCGTATTCACTTCAAAAGAATGTAAATGCGACACTTCCTTGCTAGGAAATAGCGTTGGCAGATGTCTACGTATCGTAGCAATAGAGTTCTAATGCTTCTTAGAACGCGATATCGCATCAAACTACTATGTTTCATGATAAGGTATAATATTCATTGCGAAGTGTCATGTATACCTCCTTTTCCCTTCAAAATAATGTAAATGCGAAACTTCCTTGCTAGGAAACAGCGTTTGCAGATGTCTACGTATCGTAGCATTAGAGTTCTAATGCTTCTTTAAACGTGATATCGCATCTCACTTCTATGTTTCAGGATAAGGTATAATAATCATTGCGAAGTGTCACTTATACCTCGTACTCACAACAGGTGAATGTAAATGCGACGCTTCCTTCCTAGGAAATAGCGTTTGCAGATGTCTACGTATCGTAGCATTAGGGTTCTAATGCTTCTTAAAACGCGATATCGCATCTCACATCTATGTTTCATGATAAGGTATAATATTCATTGCGAAGTGACATGTATACCTCCTATTCACTTCAAAAGATTGTAAATGCGACACTACCTTGCTAGGAAATACCGTTTGCAGATGTCTTCGTATCGTTGCAATAGAGTTCTGGCGCTTCATAAAACGCGATATCGCATCTCATTTCTATGCTTCATGATAAGATATGGTATACATTGCGAAGTGTCATGTATTCCTCCTATTCCCTTCAAAATAATGTAAATGCGAAACTTCCTTGCTAGGAAACAGCGTTTGCAGATGTCTACGTATCGTAGCATTAGAGTTCTAATGCTTCTTTAAACGTGATATCGCATCTCATTTCTATGTTTCAGGATAAGATATAATAATCATTGCGAAGTGTCACTTATACCTCGTACTCACATCAGGTGAATGTAAATGCGGCGCTTCCTTCCTAGGAAATAGCGTTTGCAGATGTCTACGTATCGTAGCATTAGTGTTCTAATGCTTCCTAAAACGCGATATCGCATCACACATCTATGTTTCATGATAAGATATAATATTCATTGCGAACTGTCATGTATACCTCGTATTCGCTTCAAATGAATGTAAATGCGACACTTCCTTGCTAGGAAATAGCGTTTGCAGATGTCTACGTATCGTAGCAATAGTGTTCTAATGCTTCTCAAAACGCGATATAGCACATCATTTCTACGTTTCATGATAAGATATAATATTCGTTGCGAATTGTCATGTATTCTCGTCTACACTTCAAATGAATGTAAATGTCACACATCCTTGCTAGGAAATGCATTTCCAGATGTCTACGTATCGAAGCAGTATTGTTCTAATGCTTCTTAAAACGCGATATCGCATCTTATTTCTATGTTGCATGATAAGATGTAATATTCATTGCGAAGTGTTATTCATACCTCGTCTACACTACAAAAGAATGTAAATGCAACACTTCCTTGCTAGGGAATAGCGTTTCCAGATTTCTACGTATTGAAGCAATAGTGTTCTAATGGGGAGGGGTAGAGGTCCTTCTCACACTCGAGAACCATCCTGTTTGTCTCCATGGACTATGGCAGCGGTCTTATCGTTGCAGAGCTCTGGATCCTATCCTTCGGGCTTTAGGGTCTCTTCTTGCCCACTTCCCGACTCCTCCACCTTCGAGCCCGTCACGCTACCTCGGCGCACAGCCCTTCCGCGAATCTGCAGTCTTATTATCCGCCGAGAAGGCGTCTTATGGGTTGCTTCTTCCATCAGCTCGCCAGTCTAATCCGTAGAACGGAGAGAGAAAAACGAACGGGGGGGGGGGGGGGAGGTTCTACCATCGTGTATTTCACGCTCCTCGCAAATACAGCTATCGCGATGGTCCGTGTCGCGCTTCTCGCATGGGTGGTGATCTGCGAGCTAGTCTAACCAAAGCAGGGGGGGGGGGGGTGAGCGAGCCTTGTGACGTCACTACGTCACAGTACATACAAATTTGCGATTAAGTAGCTATGTTTTCAAATTCAATTCCGAATAATGCACTAAAAAGCATCCCAGATAACAAACGGCAAGATGGTAGCGACACCATGCCGGCACTATATTGCCACTTCCGAGGAGTGTCAACTGATTCGTAGTCATCTGTGACCGGATTCGTTAACTAAAATGCCAGAACGTGTTACCAGCACGTTCTAGACAAGCGAATCGCGCAGCACCAGCACCATGGTGACACGCGTATCATCGCTCCATTCATGAATCTCCTGAGCAATGACGCAGGATCACATTTGGCAATGGGGAACCTGTGCTTTCATACAAATTAGAACCGTTAGATGTCAGTAGATGTTCAGCATATGAGTATTGATAGACATTTTGATGGTCGTTTTCCTATATTTATAGTTACTGAGCGAGTCGTATATATTTCTTTCAATCCATCATAGACTAAAAATATTATTTATAAAAAAAATATTACTTAAAAAATAAAAATTCATGCTGTTGCGTCCCTAACTTCGCCTTGTGTAATTTTTGAAATAACATGCTGTCATCGTATTTAATGTAACCCTCAATTGCATGAATTTGTAACAATAAATTGAAGAAAATATATATAAAATAAGTGTATATATCTTTATGACAAAGTAATTATCGACTTTATGGAAAAAATCGCCCTATCGAGCTAGTTTATAGAAAATAATAAAATCGAGTTCTTATATCTTTGTTTTGTGCCGGTGTATCTATTTTGGAATCAAAATAAATAAATTGCACAGTTTAGTCATTTTTCATATTTGCTTATAATTTTTATGGAAACAGCTTCCCCATTAGTAAATGTCAGCCTACGCCACAACCACGCGTGTAGCTATGGTGAGCTGATAGTGTCATTGTCACGGCCGTGTAGCCCGTGTGCTATATCTCGGTGCTTTAATAGTGCCGTGATACGAATGCCGCCCCAGTACTAACAGTATGCCATATCGAAAGCTGAGTAGGAGCACTTTGTTAGCACAGTTCTGTCACGGAATTCGTTCCATCCGTTGTCATTGGCGTGCCAATCGCTGGCTGTTTGGGATATTGTAGTGCATGAGGCAGACTTGTTCCTTATCATCAAGGAGACGGATTTTCACTTACCCCTTTTTGAATTTTTTAAATTATTGTTTGGAATTTTTGCCGTTTCTGTATCTCTATGACCGCATTGTGGATTCAACTTATGTACGATCTTTTTGGTCTTCATCTTTTGTTACATGTAACATTATATATGTGATGCACGTTTGTTATGTAATGCTCCGATTTGTAAGCCTCAGATACTTTTATTCTTTGGTAAAGCAACTTATTCGATTAATATATATTTATTAGAAATAGATATAAACAGTTAGAAAAATGTTAGTAAAACGCTATTAAATATGTTGTTGCAATTATATATTTAAGGTCTGAAGATGTAGATGCAATTAATGTCCGATATTTTACGTGATCCAATCGACGTATCAAGTGAGGGCTATGAAATATAAAAATCTTTTACTATTCTTCGACCCCTTTATATGTTACATGAATGATAAGTTCTGCAAGACAAGAAGCCTGAATTAGTGAGGATATCTAGGAACATAAGTAATTTGTAAGTAACACATCTTTTCTCTTTGAAATATTTGCCTTTGCATAGAATAGAACGTATAGATATAATTGCCTGTTTTGTACCCATTTCGGTCCAATTCTATTATAGCCTTTGAGCAGAAGTAATATTGATTATACTTGATTTTTGCAATAGTTCCTTGATTAACAGATTTTATTAACCTAGAATCTTCATTTGACGGATGTATCAATCTACTTTGTAGCTCCATCAGTTTCTTTTTCTGCTCGCTAAATTGTTGAACTATGGAAGATTATCATTGTGAATTTGAATCAAAAGGGTAATTAAATTCCATTAGATTGTAAACAGATCTCAATGTTTCATTTTAGATAGTAAGATTAACTACTCTTTACAACACTACAAGAATGGATACATACCTTTCTGTTATTATTATTTCATAAAGAATTATAATTGCAATTATATAGTTCATTACGATAAAAAATATTTCTCAGAAAATTCCTAAATATTAAATAAAAAGAATCAAGTAAAAACATTTTTTAATAATTACGAATATGAAAAATATTTGAACATTCCAATAGAAAGATGTCTAAACAGGAGTTAGAAAAGTCAAACATTCAATTTCAATTCCAGAATGCACCTATAAGAGGTAAAAATGTTCTACGTATAAAACTGTGTGTGTTCTATATATCTATGTAAAGTGATGGTTCCTATTAGTTGTGACGGAAACCTATATATAGTAAGTCAGGAAGCTCGACGGGGTTAATTATCTAAATGCTTTAAGGTGTAAAACGTACTTTAATCTAAAGCGATCTATAGTTCCAAAGTATCCGCTCACGTACAACTTTTCTTGGGCGCCAGCTGCTCAGAAAGTAGCAAAGGGATAGACTACACGACCCCGGGAACCCTGGGGCGGAACAACCCTTGAAACTTCGAAATGCTCCTCCTCTCGACTACGCCTAACCAAGTACACACACACTCAGGTCGCGAGATACTGAAGTCACGGCATGTTTATTTATGTCTCGACGTGGGTTTAAACTAACAAGGGCTTACGGGAAACTACTCAACAAAGCAACACGCCGCGAATTACCGGGTATCATAACTCGCTTCACGATATAAGATACAATATACAATATGCGACACAAGAAACGGGACGCTTCGTTCTCTTCTTCAGGTTCCTTGAATTCGCTGGTGGTTCTCGGGTCTCCTGCATCCTACTCGGGGCTCCTTGGTGGAGTGGGCTGTAGGCTTCGGTATTGTTCGGGTCCATCGACCAGTGGATTTCGGCGATTTCCTCTTCTCGCCCCCTTGGGTGTCCCTGAGGGGATCCTCCTGATCATTTGAATTGCGTAGCGCCTCGCGCACCGCGCTCCCATGGCCCACCTGCAGGTCCGCTGGACTTTTGACTCCTCTTTAGGGGGTTAAGGATAGTTGAAGACCTTCTCACATCCCAGAGCATTATAAAGCACAAAAGCAGATAAGCATAATGCGATGCATAGAGCTTTACAACCTTCTAACTTACATTGAACTGTTTATACGAAATGCGATATTGCGGTGCATGAAGCATGACAAATTAAATGCTTCGGCACTTGGACATCTGGAAACGCTATCCCCGGGCAAGAAAGTGTAGGGTTCACACTCAATTCATATGCAGAAGCAGATAAACATAACGCGATGCTATGAATATTACATCTTATCATGAAATATAGAAGTAAGATGCGCAGCCGCGTTTTACGAAGCATTAGAACTCTATTGCTTCTAAACCTTCAGATATAGAAACGCTATTCCGTAGCAAGGAAGTGATCCATTTACATTCATTTGAAGTGTAGAGGAGATATACATAACGCGTTGCATTGAAATTACATCTTATTATGTGACTTAGAATTGATATGCGATATCGCGTTTTATAAAGAGTTAGAAATCTATTGCTTCTATGCGTAGACATCTAGAAACGCAATTTTCTAGCCAAGAAGTGTGGCATTTGCATTCTTTTGAAGTGTAGAGGAGGTATACATAACACATCGCAATGAATATTATATCTTGTCATGAAACATACATGAGATGCGATATCGCGTTCTAGGAAGCATTAGAACTCCATTGCTTCGATACGTAGACATCAGGAAACACTATTTCCTAGCAAGGAAGCGTGGCATTTACATTCTTTTATAGTCTAGACGAGGTATACATAACACTTCGCAATGAATATTATATCTTATCATGAAACATAGGAATGGGATGCGATATCGCGTATTAAGAAGCATTAGACCTCTATTTCTTCGATAGGCAGTCATCTGGAAAGGCACATCCTAGCAAGGTGGTGTGACATTTACAATCTTTTGAAGTGTAGACGAGGTATACATAGCACATCGCAATGAATATTACATCCTATCATGAAACACAGAAATGAGATGCGTTATCGCGTTTTAAGAAGCATTAGAACTCCATTGCTTCGATACCTGGACTCCAGGAAACGCATTTCCTAGCAAGGAAGTGTGGCATTCACATTCGCTTGAAGTGTTGACGATGTATACATAACACTTCGCAATGAATATTATGTCATAATATGAAACACAGATATGAGATGCGATATGGCGTTTTAAAAAGCGTTGCAACTCTATTGCTTCGATACGTACACATATGGAAACGCTATTTCCTAGCAAGGACGTGTGACATATACATTCTATTGAAGTGTAGAGGAGGTATGCAAAGCACTTCGCGATGAATATTATATCTTATCATGGGACATAGAAACGAGAAGCGATATAGCGTTTTAAGATGCATTAGAACTCTACTGCTTGGATACGTAGAAATCTGGAAATGCTATTTCCTAGCAAGGAAGTGTTGAATTTACATTCTTTTGTACTGTAGACCAGATAAACGTAACATTTCGCAACGAATATTGTATCCTATCATGAAACATAGAAATGAGATGCAATATCGCGTTTTAAGAAGCATTAGAACTCCATTGCTTCGATACGTGGGCCCCAGGACTCGCATTTCCTAGCAAGGAAGTATGGCATTCACATTGTTTTCAAGTGTAGACGAGGCTTACATAACAATCCGCAATGAATATGATATCTTATCATGAAACATACAAATGAGGCGTTATCGCGATTTAAGAAGCATTAGAACTCCATTGCTTCGATACGTGGACAACAGGAAACGCATTTCCTAGGATGGAAGTGTGCAATATACATTCTTTTGAAGTGTACACGACGTATACATAACACTTCGCAATGAACATTATATCTTGTCATGAAACACAGAATTGAGATGCGATATCGCGTTTAAAGAAGCATTAGAACTCTATTGCTTTGATACGTAGACATCTGAAAACGCGTTTCCTAGCAAGGAAGTGTGGCATTCACATTCCTTTTAAGAGTAGACGAGGTATACATAGCACATCGCAATGAATATTATATTGTATCATGAAACACAGAAATGAGATGCGTTATCGCGTTCTAAGTAGCATTAGAACTCCATTGCTTCGATAAGTGGTCATCTGGAAACGCACTTCCTTGCAAGGATGTGTGACATTAACATTTTTTTGAGGCGTAGGCGAGGTATACATAAAGTTTCCCAATGAATCTTATATCTTATCATGAAACGTAGAAATGAGATGCGATATCGCGTTTTGAGGAGCATTAGAACTCCATTGCTTCGATACGTAGACATCTGCAAACTCTATTTCCTAGCTAGGAAATGTCGCAGTTACATTCCATTGAAGTGAATACGAGGTATACATAACATTACACAATGAATATTATATCTTATTACGAAACATAGAAATGAAATACGACATCACGTTTTAAGAAGCATTAGAACTCTATTGCTACGATACGTAGACATCTGCAAACGCTATTTCCTAGCATGAAAGGGTCCCATTTGCATTCTTTTGAAGTGAATACGAGGTATACATAACACTCCATAATGAATATTCTTTCTTATCATGAAACATAGCAGTGAGATGCGATATCGCGTTTTAAGAAGCATTAGAACTCTATTGCTACGATACGTAGACATCTGCAAACGCTATTTCCTGGCATGGAAGTGGCGCATTTACATTCTTTTGAAGTTAATACGAGGTATACATGACACTCCACAATGAATATTATATCTTATCACGAAACATAGAAATGAAATGCGACATCTCGTTTTAAGAAGCATTAGAACACTATTGCTTCGATACGTAGATATCTGCAAACGCTATTTCCTAGCATGGAAGTGTCGCATTTACGTTCTTTTGAAGTGATACGAGGTATACATAACACTCCACAATGAACATTATATCTTATCACGAAACATAAAAATGAAATGCGACATCTCGTTTTAGGAATCATTTGAACTCTATTGCTACGATACGTAGACATCTGCAAACGCTATTTCCTAGCATGAAAGTATCGCATTTACATTCTCTTGAAATGTATACGAGGTATACATGACACTTCGCAATGAATATTATATCCTATCATGAAACATA